>NC_048565.1:35006375-35141375 GCF_013265735.2 Oncorhynchus mykiss
AACAGAGAGTGAGAGGCAGAGCAGAGTGTTCCAACAGAGAGAGAGAGGCAGAGCAGAGTGTTCCAACAGAGAGAGAGAGGCAGAGCAGATCAGAGTGTTCAAACAGAAAGAGAGGCAGAGCATGGTGTTCCAACAGTGAGAGAGGCAGTGCAAAGAGCTCCAACAGGGATAGAGGCAGAGCAGAGTGTTCCAATAGAGAGAGAGAGGCAGTGTAGAGCAGGGTGCTCCAACTGAGAGAGAGGCAGAGCAGAGGGCTCCAACAGGGAGAGAGAGGCAGAGCAGAGTGTTCCAACAGAGAGAGATAGGCAGAGCAGAGAGCTCCAACAGAGAGGCAGAGCAGAGTGTTCCAACAGAGAGTGAGAGGCAGAGCAGAGTGTTCCAACAGAGAGAGAGGCAGAGCAGAGTGTTCCAACAGAGAGAGGCAGAGCAGTGTGTTCCAACAGAGAGTGAGAGGCAGAGCAGAGTGTTCCAACAGAGAGAGAGAGGCAGAGCAGAGTGTTCCAACAGAGAGAGAGAGGCAGAGCAGAGCAGGGTGTTCAAACAGAGAGAGAGGCAGAGAAGAGTGCACCAACAGAGAGAGAGGCAGAGCAGAGTGTTCCAACAGAGAGAGAGAGGCAGAGCAGAGTGTTCCAAAAGAGAGAGATAGAGGCAGAGCAGAGTGATCAAACAGAGAGAGAGGCAGAGCAGAGTGTTCCAACAGAGAGAGAGAGGCAGAGCAGAGTGTTCCAACAGAGAGAGAGGCAGAGCAGAGTTGCAACAGAGAGAGAGAGGCAGAGCAGATAGCTCCAACAGAGAGAGAGAGAGGCAGAGCAGAGTGTTCCAACAGAGAGAGGGGCATTGTAGAGTAGAGTGCTCCAACAGAGAGAGAGGCAGAGCAGAGAGCTCCAACAGGGAGAGAGAGGCAGAGCAGAGTGTTCCAACAGAGAGAGAGAGGCAGGCCATAGAGCTCCAACCAAGATAGAGGCAGAGTAGAGCAGAGTGTACCAACAGAGAGAGAGGCAGAGCAGAGCAGAGTGTTCAAACAGAGAGAGAGGCAGAGCAGAGTGCTCCAACAGAGAGAGAGGCAGAGCAGAGTGTTCCAACAGAGAGAGAGAGGCAGAGTGTTCCAACAGAGAGAGAGGCAGAGCAGAGAGTTCCAACAGAGAGAGAGAGGCATTGTAGAGCAGAGTGCTCCAACAGAGAGAGAGAGGCAGAGCAGAGTGTTCAAGCAGAGAGAGGCAGAGCAGAGTGTTCCAACATAGAGAGAGAGAGAGGCAGAGCAGAGTGTTCCAACAGAGAGAGAGAGAGGCAGAGCAGAGTGTTCCAACAGAGAGAGAGAGGCAGAGAGCTCCAACAGAGAGAGAGAGAGAGGCAGAGCAGAGTGTTCCAACAGAGAGAGAGGCATTGTAGAGTAGAGTGCACCAACAGAGAGAGAGGCAGAGCAGATTGTTACAACAGAGAGAGAGGCAGAGCAGAGAGCTCCAACAGAGAGAGAGAGGCAGAGCAGAGTGTTCCAACAGAGAGAGAGAGAGGCAGAGCAGAGAGCTCCAACAGAGAGAGAGAGGCAGATTAGAGTGTTCCAACAGAGAGAGAGGCAGAGCAGAGCAGAGTGTACCAACAGAGAGAGGCAGAGCAGAGCAGAGTGTTCAAACACAGAGAGAGGCAGAGCAGAGTTCTCCAACAGAGAGAGAGAGGCAGATTAGAGTGTTCCAACAGAGAGAGAGAGGCAGAGCAGAGTGTTCCAACAGAGAGAGAGGCAGAGCATAGTGTTCCAACAGATAGATAGGCAGAGCAGAGTGTTCCAACAGAGAGAGAGAGGCAGAGCAGAGTTTTCCAACAGAGAGAGAGAGGCATTGTAGAGCAGAGTGCTCCAACAGAGAGAGAGGCAGAGCAGAGTGTTCAAATAGAGAGAGGCAGAGCAGAGTGTTCCAACAGAGAGAGAGAGGCAGAGCAGAGTGTTCCAACAGAGAGAGAGAGAGAGGCAGAGCAGAGAGCTCCAACAGAGAGAGAGAGAGAGGCAGAGCAGAGTGTTCCAACAGAGAGAGAGGCATTGTAGAGTAGAGTTCTCCAACAGAGAGAGAGGCAGAGCAGAGTGTTCAAACAGAGAGAGGCAGAGCAGAGTGTTCCAACAGAGAGAGAGGCAGAGCATGGTGTTCCAACGGAGAGAGAGAGGCAGAGCAGAGTTTTCCAACACAGAGAGAGAGAGAGAGGCAGAGCAGTGTTCCAACAGAGAGAGAGAGGCAGAGCAGAGTGTTCCAACAGAGAGATAGGCAGAGCAGAGTGTTCCAACAGAGAGAGAGACAGAGCAGAGTTTTCCAACAGAGATAGAGACAGAGCATTGTGTTCCAACAGAGAGTGAGAGGCAGAGCAGTGTTCCAACAGAGAGAGAGGCAGAGCAGAGTGTTCCAACAGAGAGAGAGAGACAATGTAGAGCAGAGTGCTCCAACAGAGAGAGAGGCAGAGCAGAGTGTTCCAACAAAGAGAGAGACAGAGCAGAGTGTTCCAACAGAGAGAGAGAGGCAGGCCATAGAGCTCCAACCAAGATAGAGGCAGAGTAGAGCAGAGTGTACCAACAGAGAGAGAGGCAGAGCAGAGCAGAGTGTTCAAACAGAGAGAGAGGCAGAGCAGAGTGCTCCAACAGAGAGAGAGGCAGAGCAGAGTGTTCCAACAGAGAGAGAGAGGCAGAGTGTTCCAACAGAGAGAGAGGCAGAGCAGAGAGTTCCAACAGAGAGAGAGAGGCATTGTAGAGCAGAGTGCTCCAACAGAGAGAGAGAGGCAGAGCAGAGTGTTCAAGCAGAGAGAGGCAGAGCAGAGTGTTCCAACATAGAGAGAGAGAGAGGCAGAGCAGAGTGTTCCAACAGAGAGAGAGAGAGGCAGAGCAGAGTGTTCCAACAGAGAGAGAGAGGCAGAGAGCTCCAACAGAGAGAGAGAGAGAGGCAGAGCAGAGTGTTCCAACAGAGAGAGAGGCATTGTAGAGTAGAGTGCACCAACAGAGAGAGAGGCAGAGCAGATTGTTACAACAGAGAGAGAGGCAGAGCAGAGAGCTCCAACAGAGAGAGAGAGGCAGAGCAGAGTGTTCCAACAGAGAGAGAGAGAGGCAGAGCAGAGAGCTCCAACAGAGAGAGAGAGGCAGATTAGAGTGTTCCAACAGAGAGAGAGGCAGAGCAGAGCAGAGTGTACCAACAGAGAGAGGCAGAGCAGAGCAGAGTGTTCAAACACAGAGAGAGGCAGAGCAGAGTTCTCCAACAGAGAGAGAGAGGCAGATTAGAGTGTTCCAACAGAGAGAGAGAGGCAGAGCAGAGTGTTCCAACAGAGAGAGAGGCAGAGCATAGTGTTCCAACAGATAGATAGGCAGAGCAGAGTGTTCCAACAGAGAGAGAGAGGCAGAGCAGAGTTTTCCAACAGAGAGAGAGAGGCATTGTAGAGCAGAGTGCTCCAACAGAGAGAGAGGCAGAGCAGAGTGTTCAAATAGAGAGAGGCAGAGCAGAGTGTTCCAACAGAGAGAGAGAGGCAGAGCAGAGTGTTCCAACAGAGAGAGAGAGAGAGGCAGAGCAGAGAGCTCCAACAGAGAGAGAGAGAGAGGCAGAGCAGAGTGTTCCAACAGAGAGAGAGGCATTGTAGAGTAGAGTTCTCCAACAGAGAGAGAGGCAGAGCAGAGTGTTCAAACAGAGAGAGGCAGAGCAGAGTGTTCCAACAGAGAGAGAGGCAGAGCATGGTGTTCCAACGGAGAGAGAGAGGCAGAGCAGAGTTTTCCAACACAGAGAGAGAGAGAGAGGCAGAGCAGTGTTCCAACAGAGAGAGAGAGGCAGAGCAGAGTGTTCCAACAGAGAGATAGGCAGAGCAGAGTGTTCCAACAGAGAGAGAGACAGAGCAGAGTTTTCCAACAGAGATAGAGACAGAGCATTGTGTTCCAACAGAGAGTGAGAGGCAGAGCAGTGTTCCAACAGAGAGAGAGGCAGAGCAGAGTGTTCCAACAGAGAGAGAGAGACAATGTAGAGCAGAGTGCTCCAACAGAGAGAGAGGCAGAGCAGAGTGTTCCAACAAAGAGAGAGACAGAGCAGAGTGTTCCAACAGAGATAGAGACAGAGCATTGTGTTCCAACAGAGAGTGAGAGGCAGAGCAGTGTTCCAACAGAGAGAGAGGCAGAGCAGAGTGTTCCAACAGAGAGAGAGAGACAATGTAGAGCAGAGTGCTCCAACAGAGAGAGAGGCAGAGCAGAGTGTTCAAATAGAGAGAGACAGAGCAGTGTATTAAAACAGAGAGTGAGAGGCAGAGCAGTGTTCCAACACAGAGAGAGGCAGAGCAGAGTGTTCCAACAGAGAGAGAGAGGCATTGTAGAGCAGAGTGCTCCAACAGAGAGAGGCAGAGCAGAGTGTTCAAATAGAGCGAGGCAGAGCAGAGTGTTCCAACAGAGAGAGAGAGAGGCAGAGCAGAGAGCTCCAACACACAGAGAGAGAGAGGCAGTGCAGAGAGCTCCAACACAGAGAGAGAGAGGCAGAGCAGAGTGTACCAACAGAGAGAGAGGCAGAGCAGAGCAGAGTGTTCAAACAGAGAGAGAGGCAGAGCAGAGTGCTCCAACAGAGAGAGAGAGGCAGATTAGAGTGTTCCAACAGAGAGAGAGAGGCAGAGCAGAGTGTTCCAACAGAGAGAGAGGCAGAGCATAGTGTTCCAACAGATAGATAGGCAGAGCAGAGTGTTCCAACAGAGAGAGAGAGGCAGAGCAGAGTTTTCCAACAGAGAGAGAGAGGCATTGTAGAGCAGAGTGCTCCAACAGAGAGAGAGGCAGAGCAGAGTGTTCAAATAGAGAGAGGCAGAGCAGAGTGTTCCAACAGAGAGAGAGAGGCAGAGCAGAGTGTTCCAACAGAGAGAGAGAGAGAGGCAGAGCAGAGAGCTCCAACAGAGAGAGAGAGATAGGCAGAGCAGAGTGTTCCAACAGAGAGAGAGGCATTGTAGAGTAGAGTTCTCCAACAGAGAGAGAGGCAGAGCAGAGTGTTCCAACGGAGAGAGAGAGGCAGAGCAGAGTGTTCAAACAGAGAGAGGCAGAGCAGAGTGTTCCAACAGAGAGAGAGGCAGAGCAGAGTGTTCCAACGGAGAGAGAGAGGCAGAGCAGAGTTTTCCAACACAGAGAGAGAGAGAGGCAGAGCAGTGTTCCAACAGAGAGAGAGAGGCAGAGCAGAGTGTTCCAACAGAGAGATAGGCAGAGCAGAGTGTTCCAACATAGAGAGGCAGAGCAGAGTGTTCCAACAAAGAGAGAGACAGAGCAGAGTGTTCCAACAGAGATAGAGACAGAGCATTGTGTTCCAACAGAGAGTGAGAGGCAGAGCAGTGTTCCAACAGAGAGAGAGGCAGAGCAGAGTGTTCCAACAGAGAGAGAGAGACAATGTAGAGCAGAGTGCTCCAACAGAGAGAGAGGCAGAGCAGAGTGTTCCAACAAAGAGAGAGACAGAGCAGAGTGTTCCAACAGAGATAGAGACAGAGCATTGTGTTCCAACAGAGAGTGAGAGGCAGAGCAGTGTTCCAACAGAGAGAGAGGCAGAGCAGAGTGTTCCAACAGAGAGAGAGAGACAATGTAGAGCAGAGTGCTCCAACAGAGAGAGAGGCAGAGCAGAGTGTTCAAATAGAGAGAGACAGAGCAGTGTATTAAAACAGAGAGTGAGAGGCAGAGCAGTGTTCCAACACAGAGAGAGGCAGAGCAGAGTGTTCCAACAGAGAGAGAGAGGCATTGTAGAGCAGAGTGCTCCAACAGAGAGAGGCAGAGCAGAGTGTTCAAATAGAGCGAGGCAGAGCAGAGTGTTCCAACAGAGAGAGAGAGAGGCAGAGCAGAGAGCTCCAACACACAGAGAGAGAGAGGCAGTGCAGAGAGCTCCAACACAGAGAGAGAGAGGCAGAGCAGAGTGTACCAACAGAGAGAGAGGCAGAGCAGAGCAGAGTGTTCAAACAGAGAGAGAGGCAGAGCAGAGTGCTCCAACAGAGAGAGAGAGGCAGATTAGAGTGTTCCAACAGAGAGAGAGAGGCAGAGCAGAGTGTTCCAACAGAGAGAGAGGCAGAGCATAGTGTTCCAACAGATAGATAGGCAGAGCAGAGTGTTCCAACAGAGAGAGAGAGGCAGAGCAGAGTTTTCCAACAGAGAGAGAGAGGCATTGTAGAGCAGAGTGCTCCAACAGAGAGAGAGGCAGAGCAGAGTGTTCAAATAGAGAGAGGCAGAGCAGAGTGTTCCAACAGAGAGAGAGAGGCAGAGCAGAGTGTTCCAACAGAGAGAGAGAGAGAGGCAGAGCAGAGAGCTCCAACAGAGAGAGAGAGATAGGCAGAGCAGAGTGTTCCAACAGAGAGAGAGGCATTGTAGAGTAGAGTTCTCCAACAGAGAGAGAGGCAGAGCAGAGTGTTCCAACGGAGAGAGAGAGGCAGAGCAGAGTGTTCAAACAGAGAGAGGCAGAGCAGAGTGTTCCAACAGAGAGAGAGGCAGAGCAGAGTGTTCCAACGGAGAGAGAGAGGCAGAGCAGAGTTTTCCAACACAGAGAGAGAGAGAGGCAGAGCAGTGTTCCAACAGAGAGAGAGAGGCAGAGCAGAGTGTTCCAACAGAGAGATAGGCAGAGCAGAGTGTTCCAACATAGAGAGGCAGAGCAGAGTGTTCCAACAAAGAGAGAGACAGAGCAGAGTGTTCCAACAGAGATAGAGACAGAGCATTGTGTTCCAACAGAGAGTGAGAGGCAGAGCAGTGTTCCAACAGAGAGAGAGGCAGAGCAGAGTGTTCCAACAGAGAGAGAGAGACAATGTAGAGCAGAGTGCTCCAACAGAGAGAGAGGCAGAGCAGAGTGTTCCAACAGAGAGAGAGAGGCAGAGCAGAGTGTTCCAAAAGAGAGAGATAGAGGCAGAGCAGAGTGATCAAACAGAGAGAGAGGCAGAGCAGAGTGTTCCAACAGAGAGAGAGAGGCAGAGCAGAGTGTTCCAACAGAGAGAGAGGCAGATCAGAGTTGCAACAGAGAGAGAGAGGCAGAGCAGAGAGCTCCAACAGAGAGAGAGAGAGGCAGAGCAGAGTGTTCCAACAGAGAGAGGGGCATTGTAGAGTAGAGTGCTCCAACAGAGAGAGAGGCAGAGCAGAGAGCTCCAACAGGGAGAGAGAGGCAGAGCAGAGTGTTCCAACAGAGAGAGAGAGGCAGGCCATAGAGCTCCAACCAAGATAGAGGCAGAGTAGAGCAGAGTGTACCAACAGAGAGAGAGGCAGAGCAGAGCAGAGTGTTCAAACAGAGAGAGAGGCAGAGCAGAGTGCTCCAACAGAGAGAGAGGCAGAGCAGAGTGTTCCAACAGAGAGAGAGAGGCAGAGTGTTCCAACAGAGAGAGAGGCAGAGCAGAGAGTTCCAACAGAGAGAGATAGGCATTGTAGAGCAGAGTGCTCCAACAGAGAGAGAGAGGCAGAGCAGAGTGTTCAAGCAGAGAGAGGCAGAGCAGAGTGTTCCAACATAGAGAGAGAGAGAGGCAGAGCAGAGTGTTCCAACAGAGAGAGAGAGAGGCAGAGCAGAGTGTTCCAACAGAGAGAGAGAGGCAGAGAGCTCCAACAGAGAGAGAGAGAGAGGCAGAGCAGAGTGTTCCAACAGAGAGAGAGGCATTGTAGAGTAGAGTGCACCAACAGAGAGAGAGGCAGAGCAGATTGTTACAACAGAGAGAGAGGCAGAGCAGAGAGCTCCAACAGAGAGAGAGAGGCAGAGCAGAGTGTTCCAACAGAGAGAGAGAGGCAGAGCAGAGAGCTCCAACAGAGAGAGAGAGGCAGATTAGAGTGTTCCAACAGAGAGAGAGGCAGAGCAGAGCAGAGTGTACCAACAGAGAGAGAGGCAGAGCAGAGCAGAGTGTTCAAACACAGAGAGAGGCAGAGCAGAGTGCTCCAACAGAGAGAGAGAGGCAGATTAGAGTGTTCCAACAGAGAGAGAGAGGCAGAGCAGAGTGTTCCAACAGAGAGAGAGGCAGAGCATAGTGTTCCAACAGATAGATAGGCAGAGCAGAGTGTTCCAACAGAGAGAGAGAGGCAGAGCAGAGTTTTCCAACAGAGAGAGAGAGGCATTGTAGAGCAGAGTGCTCCAACAGAGAGAGAGGCAGAGCAGAGTGTTCAAATAGAGAGAGGCAGAGCAGAGTGTTCCAACAGAGAGAGAGAGGCAGAGCAGAGTGTTCCAACAGAGAGAGAGAGAGAGGCAGAGCAGAGAGCTCCAACAGAGAGAGAGAGAGAGGCAGAGCAGAGTGTTCCAACAGAGAGAGAGGCATTGTAGAGTAGAGTTCTCCAACAGAGAGAGAGGCAGAGCAGAGTGTTCAAACAGAGAGAGGCAGAGCAGAGTGTTCCAACAGAGAGAGAGGCAGAGCAGAGTGTTCCAACGGAGAGAGAGAGGCAGAGCAGAGTTTTCCAACACAGAGAGAGAGAGAGAGGCAGAGCAGTGTTCCAACAGAGAGAGAGAGGCAGAGCAGAGTGTTCCAACAGAGAGATAGGCAGAGCAGAGTGTTCCAACAGAGAGAGAGACAGAGCAGAGTGTTCCAACAGAGATAGAGACAGAGCATTGTGTTCCAACAGAGAGTGAGAGGCAGAGCAGTGTTCCAACAGAGAGAGAGGCAGAGCAGAGTGTTCCAACAGAGAGAGAGAGACAATGTAGAGCAGAGTGCTCCAACAGGGAGAGAGGCAGAGCAGAGTGTTCCAACAAAGAGAGAGACAGAGCAGAGTGTTCCAACAGAGATAGAGACAGAGCATTGTGTTCCAACAGAGAGTGAGAGGCAGAGCAGTTTTCCAACAGAGAGAGAGGCAGAGCAGAGTGTTCCAACACAGAGAGAGAGACAATGTAGAGCAGAGTGCTCCAACAGAGAGAGAGGCAGAGCAGAGTGTTCAAATAGAGAGAGACAGAGCAGTGTATTAAAACAGAGAGTGAGAGGCAGAGCAGTGTTCCAACAGAGAGAGAGGCAGAGCAGAGTGTTCAAACAGAGAGAGGCAGAGCAGAGTGTTCCAACAGAGAGAGAGGCAGAGCATGGTGTTCCAACGGAGAGAGAGAGGCAGAGCAGAGTTTTCCAACACAGAGAGAGAGAGAGAGGCAGAGCAGTGTTCCAACAGAGAGAGAGAGGCAGAGCAGAGTGTTCCAACAGAGAGATAGGCAGAGCAGAGTGTTCCAACAGAGAGAGAGACAGAGCAGAGTTTTCCAACAGAGATAGAGACAGAGCATTGTGTTCCAACAGAGAGTGAGAGGCAGAGCAGTGTTCCAACAGAGAGAGAGGCAGAGCAGAGTGTTCCAACAGAGAGAGAGAGACAATGTAGAGCAGAGTGCTCCAACAGAGAGAGAGGCAGAGCAGAGTGTTCCAACAAAGAGAGAGACAGAGCAGAGTGTTCCAACAGAGATAGAGACAGAGCATTGTGTTCCAACAGAGAGTGAGAGGCAGAGCAGTGTTCCAACAGAGAGAGAGGCAGAGCAGAGTGTTCCAACAGAGAGAGAGAGACAATGTAGAGCAGAGTGCTCCAACAGAGAGAGAGGCAGAGCAGAGTGTTCAAATAGAGAGAGACAGAGCAGTGTATTAAAACAGAGAGTGAGAGGCAGAGCAGTGTTCCAACAGAGAGAGAGGCAGAGCAGAGTGTTCCAACAGAGAGAGAGAGGCATTGTAGAGCAGAGTGCTCCAACAGAGAGAGGCAGAGCAGAGTGTTCAAATAGAGCGAGGCAGAGCAGAGTGTTCCAACAGAGAGAGAGAGAGGCAGAGCAGAGAGCTCCAACACACAGAGAGAGAGAGGCAGTGCAGAGAGCTCCAACACAGAGAGAGAGAGGCAGAGCAGAGTGTACCAACAGAGAGAGAGGCAGAGCAGAGCAGAGTGTTCAAACAGAGAGAGAGGCAGAGCAGAGTGCTCCAACAGAGAGAGAGAGGCAGATTAGAGTGTTCCAACAGAGAGAGAGAGGCAGAGCAGAGTGTTCCAACAGAGAGAGAGGCAGAGCATAGTGTTCCAACAGATAGATAGGCAGAGCAGAGTGTTCCAACAGAGAGAGAGAGGCAGAGCAGAGTTTTCCAACAGAGAGAGAGAGGCATTGTAGAGCAGAGTGCTCCAACAGAGAGAGAGGCAGAGCAGAGTGTTCAAATAGAGAGAGGCAGAGCAGAGTGTTCCAACAGAGAGAGAGAGGCAGAGCAGAGTGTTCCAACAGAGAGAGAGAGAGAGGCAGAGCAGAGAGCTCCAACAGAGAGAGAGAGATAGGCAGAGCAGAGTGTTCCAACAGAGAGAGAGGCATTGTAGAGTAGAGTTCTCCAACAGAGAGAGAGGCAGAGCAGAGTGTTCCAACGGAGAGAGAGAGGCAGAGCAGAGTGTTCAAACAGAGAGAGGCAGAGCAGAGTGTTCCAACAGAGAGAGAGGCAGAGCAGAGTGTTCCAACGGAGAGAGAGAGGCAGAGCAGAGTTTTCCAACACAGAGAGAGAGAGAGGCAGAGCAGTGTTCCAACAGAGAGAGAGAGGCAGAGCAGAGTGTTCCAACAGAGAGATAGGCAGAGCAGAGTGTTCCAACATAGAGAGGCAGAGCAGAGTGTTCCAACAAAGAGAGAGACAGAGCAGAGTGTTACAACAGAGATAGAGACAGAGCATTGTGTTCCAACAGAGAGTGAGAGGCAGAGCAGTGTTCCAACAGAGAGAGAGGCAGAGCAGAGTGTTCCAACAGAGAGAGAGAGACAATGTGGAGCAGAGTGCTCCAACAGAGAGAGAGGCAGAGCAGAGTGTTCCAACAGAGAGAGAGAGGCAGAGCAGAGTGTTCCAAAAGAGAGAGATAGAGGCAGAGCAGAGTGATCAAACAGAGAGAGAGGCAGAGCAGAGTGTTCCAACAGAGAGAGAGAGGCAGAGCAGAGTGTTCCAACAGAGAGAGAGGCAGAGCAGAGTTGCAACAGAGAGAGAGATGCAGAGCAGAGAGCTCCAACAGAGAGAGAGAGAGGCAGAGCAGAGTGTTCCAACAGAGAGAGGGGCATTGTACAGTAGAGTGCTCCAACAGAGAGAGAGGCAGAGCAGAGAGCTCCAACAGGGAGAGAGAGGCAGAGCAGAGTGTTCCAACGGAGAGAGAGAGGCAGAGCAGAGTGTTCAAACAGAGAGAGGCAGAGCAGAGTGTTCCAACAGAGAGAGAGGCAGAGCAGAGTGTTCCAACGGAGAGAGAGAGGCAGAGCAGAGTTTTCCAACACAGAGAGAGAGAGAGGCAGAGCAGTGTTCCAACAGAGAGAGAGAGGCAGAGCAGAGTGTTCCAACAGAGAGATAGGCAGAGCAGAGTGTTCCAACATAGAGAGGCAGAGCAGAGTGTTCCAACAAAGAGAGAGACAGAGCAGAGTGTTCCAACAGAGATAGAGACAGAGCATTGTGTTCCAACAGAGAGTGAGAGGCAGAGCAGTGTTCCAACAGAGAGAGAGGCAGAGCAGAGTGTTCCAACAGAGAGAGAGAGACAATGTGGAGCAGAGTGCTCCAACAGAGAGAGAGGCAGAGCAGAGTGTTCCAACAGAGAGAGAGAGGCAGAGCAGAGTGTTCCAAAAGAGAGAGATAGAGGCAGAGCAGAGTGATCAAACAGAGAGAGAGGCAGAGCAGAGTGTTCCAACAGAGAGAGAGAGGCAGAGCAGAGTGTTCCAACAGAGAGAGAGGCAGAGCAGAGTTGCAACAGAGAGAGAGATGCAGAGCAGAGAGCTCCAACAGAGAGAGAGAGAGGCAGAGCAGAGTGTTCCAACAGAGAGAGGGGCATTGTAGAGTAGAGTGCTCCAACAGAGAGAGAGGCAGAGCAGAGAGCTCCAACAGGGAGAGAGAGGCAGAGCAGAGTGTTCCAACAGAGAGAGAGAGGCAGGCCATAGAGCTCCAACCAAGATAGAGGCAGAGTAGAGCAGAGTGTACCAACAGAGAGAGAGGCAGAGCAGAGCAGAGTGTTCAAACAGAGAGAGAGGCAGAGCAGAGTGCTCCAACAGAGAGAGAGGCAGAGCAGAGTGTTCCAACAGAGAGAGAGAGGCAGAGTGTTCCAACAGAGAGAGAGGCAGAGCAGAGAGTTCCAACAGAGAGAGATAGGCATTGTAGAGCAGAGTGCTCCAACAGAGAGAGAGAGGCAGAGCAGAGTGTTCAAGCAGAGAGAGGCAGAGCAGAGTGTTCCAACATAGAGAGAGAGAGAGGCAGAGCAGAGTGTTCCAACAGAGAGAGAGAGAGGCAGAGCAGAGTGTTCCAACAGAGAGAGAGAGGCAGAGAGCTCCAACAGAGAGAGAGAGAGAGGCAGAGCAGAGTGTTCCAACAGAGAGAGAGGCATTGTAGAGTAGAGTGCACCAACAGAGAGAGAGGCAGAGCAGATTGTTACAACAGAGAGAGAGGCAGAGCAGAGAGCTCCAACAGAGAGAGAGAGGCAGAGCAGAGTGTTCCAACAGAGAGAGAGAGGCAGAGCAGAGAGCTCCAACAGAGAGAGAGAGGCAGATTAGAGTGTTCCAACAGAGAGAGAGGCAGAGCAGAGCAGAGTGTACCAACAGAGAGAGAGGCAGAGCAGAGCAGAGTGTTCAAACACAGAGAGAGGCAGAGCAGAGTGCTCCAACAGAGAGAGAGAGGCAGATTAGAGTGTTCCAACAGAGAGAGAGAGGCAGAGCAGAGTGTTCCAACAGAGAGAGAGGCAGAGCATAGTGTTCCAACAGATAGATAGGCAGAGCAGAGTGTTCCAACAGAGAGAGAGAGGCAGAGCAGAGTTTTCCAACAGAGAGAGAGAGGCATTGTAGAGCAGAGTGCTCCAACAGAGAGAGAGGCAGAGCAGAGTGTTCAAATAGAGAGAGGCAGAGCAGAGTGTTCCAACAGAGAGAGAGAGGCAGAGCAGAGTGTTCCAACAGAGAGAGAGAGAGAGGCAGAGCAGAGAGCTCCAACAGAGAGAGAGAGAGAGGCAGAGCAGAGTGTTCCAACAGAGAGAGAGGCATTGTAGAGTAGAGTTCTCCAACAGAGAGAGAGGCAGAGCAGAGTGTTCAAACAGAGGGAGGCAGAGCAGAGTGTTCCAACAGAGAGAGAGGCAGAGCAGAGTGTTCCAACGGAGAGAGAGAGGCAGAGCAGAGTTTTCCAATACAGAGAGAGAGAGAGAGGCAGAGCAGTGTTCCAACAGAGAGAGAGAGGCAGAGCAGAGTGTTCCAACAGAGAGATAGGCAGAGCAGAGTGTTCCAACAGAGAGAGAGACAGAGCAGAGTTTTCCAACAGAGATAGAGACAGAGCATTGTGTTCCAACAGAGAGTGAGAGGCAGAGCAGTGTTCCAACAGAGAGAGAGGCAGAGCAGAGTGTTCCAACAGAGAGAGAGAGACAATGTAGAGCAGAGTGCTCCAACAGAGAGAGAGGCAGAGCAGAGTGTTCCAACAAAGAGAGAGACAGAGCAGAGTGTTCCAACAGAGATAGAGACAGAGCATTGTGTTCCAACAGAGAGTGAGAGGCAGAGCAGTTTTCCAACAGAGAGAGAGGCAGAGCAGAGTGTTCCAACACAGAGAGAGACAATGTAGAGCAGAGTGCTCCAACAGAGAGAGAGGCAGAGCAGAGTGTTCAAATAGAGAGAGACAGAGCAGTGTATTAAAACAGAGAGTGAGAGGCAGAGCAGTGTTCCAACAGAGAGAGAGGCAGAGCAGAGTGTTCCAACAGAGAGAGAGAGGCATTGTAGAGCAGAGTGCTCCAACAGAGAGAGGCAGAGCAGAGTGTTCAAATAGAGCGAGGCAGAGCAGAGTGTTCCAACAGAGAGAGAGAGGCAGAGCAGAGAGCTCCAACACACAGAGAGAGAGAGGCAGTGCAGAGAGCTCCAACACAGAGAGAGAGAGGCAGAGCAGAGTGTACCAACAGAGAGAGAGGCAGAGCAGAGCAGAGTGTTCAAACAGAGAGAGAGGCAGAGCAGAGTGCTCCAACAGAGAGAGAGAGGCAGATTAGAGTGTTCCAACAGAGAGAGAGAGGCAGAGCAGAGTGTTCCAACAGAGAGAGAGGCAGAGCATAGTGTTCCAACAGATAGATAGGCAGAGCAGAGTGTTCCAACAGAGAGAGAGAGGCAGAGCAGAGTTTTCCAACAGAGAGAGAGAGGCATTGTAGAGCAGAGTGCTCCAACAGAGAGAGAGGCAGAGCAGAGTGTTCAAATAGAGAGAGGCAGAGCAGAGTGTTCCAACAGAGAGAGAGAGGCAGAGCAGAGTGTTCCAACAGAGAGAGAGAGAGGCAGAGCAGAGAGCTCCAACAGAGAGAGAGAGATAGGCAGAGCAGAGTGTTCCAACAGAGAGAGAGGCATTGTAGAGTAGAGTTCTCCAACAGAGAGAGAGGCAGAGCAGAGTGTTCAAACAGAGAGAGGCAGAGCAGAGTGTTCCAACAGAGAGAGAGGCAGAGCAGAGTGTTCCAACGGAGAGAGAGAGGCAGAGCAGAGTTTTCCAACACAGAGAGAGAGAGAGAGGCAGAGCAGTGTTCCAACAGAGAGAGAGAGGCAGAGCAGAGTGTTCCAACATAGAGAGGCAGAGCAGAGTGTTCCAACAAAGAGAGAGACAGAGCAGAGTGTTCCAACAGAGATAGAGACAGAGCATTGTGTTCCAACAGAGAGTGAGAGGCAGAGCAGTGTTCCAACAGAGAGAGAGGCAGAGCAGAGTGTTCCAACAGAGAGAGAGAGACAATGTAGAGCAGAGTGCTCCAACAGAGAGAGAGGCAGAGCAGAGTGTTCAAATAGAGAGAGACAGAGCAGTGTATTCCAACAGAGAGTGAGAGGCAGAGCAGTGTTCCAACAGAGAGAGAGGCAGAGCAGAGTGTTCAAATAGAGCGAGGCAGAGCAGAGTGTTCCAACAGAGAGAGAGAGAGGCAGAGCAGAGAGCTCCAACACAGAGAGAGAGAGAGGCAGTGCAGAGAGCTCCAACACAGAGAGAGAGAGGCAGAGCAGAGTGTTCCAACAGAGAGAGAGGCATTGTAGAGTAGAGGGCTCCAACAGAGAGAGAGGCAGAGCAGAGTGTTCAAACAGAGAGAGGCAGAGCAGAGTGTTCCAACAGAGAGAGAGGCAGAGCAGAGTGTTCCAAAAGAGAGAGAGGCAGAGTAGTGTGTTCCAACAGAGAGTGAGAGGAGCAGCAGTGTTCCAACAGAGAGAGAGGCAGAGCAGAGTGTTCCAACAGAGAGAGAGAGAGACAATGTAGAGCAGAGTGCTCCAACAGAGAGAGAGAGATGCAGAGCAGAGTGTTCAAATAGAGAGAGGCAGAGCAGAGTGTTCCAACAGAGAGAGAGGGGCAGAGCAGAGTGTTCCAACCAAGATAGAGGCAGAGTAGAGCAGAGTGTACCAACAGAGAGAGAGGCAGAGCAGAGCAGAGTGTTCAAACAGAGAGAGAGGCAAAGCAGAGTGCTCCAACAGAGAGAGAGGCAGAGCAGAGTGTTCCAACAGAGAGAGAGAGGCAGATTAGAATGTTCCAACAGAGAGAGAGGCAGAGCAGAGTGTTCCAACAGAGAGGGAGGCAGAGCAGAGTGTTCCAACAGAGAGAGAGAGAGGCAGAGCAGAGTGTTCCAACAGAGAGAGAGGCATTGTAGAGTAGAGGGCTCCAACAGAGAGAGAGGCAGAGCAGAGTGTTCAAACAGAGAGAGGCAGAGCAGAGTGTTCCAACAGAGAGAGAGGCAGAGCAGAGTGTTCCAAAAGAGAGAGAGGCAGAGTAGTGTGTTCCAACAGAGAGTGAGAGGAGCAGCAGTGTTCCAACAGAGAGAGAGGCAGAGCAGAGTGTTCCAACAGAGAGAGAGAGAGACAATGTAGAGCAGAGTGCTCCAACAGAGAGAGAGAGATGCAGAGCAGAGTGTTCAAATAGAGAGAGGCAGAGCAGAGTGTTCCAACAGAGAGAGAGAGGTAGAGCAGAGTGTTCCAACCAAGATAGAGGCAGAGTAGAGCAGAGTGTACCAACAGAGAGAGAGGCAGAGCAGAGCAGAGTGTTCAAACAGAGAGAGAGGCAAAGCAGAGTGCTCCAACAGAGAGAGAGGCAGAGCAGAGTGTTCCAACAGAGAGAGAGAGGCAGAGCAGAATGTTCCAACAGAGAGAGAGGCAGAGCAGAGTGTTCCAACAGAGAGGGAGGCAGAGCAGAGTGTTCCAACAGAGAGAGAGAGAGGCAGAGCAGAGTGTTCCAACAGAGAGAGAGGCAGAGCAGAGTGTTCCAACAGAGAGAGAGAGAGAGGCAGAGCGGAGTAGAGTGTTCAAACAGAGAGAGAGGCAGAGCATAGTGCTCCAACAGAGAGAGAGAGGCAGAGCAGAGTGTTCCAACAGAGAGAGAGAGGCAGAGCAGAGTGTTCCAACAGAGAGAGAGGCAGAGCAGTGTTCCAACAGAGAGAGAGAGAGAGAGCAGTGTTTTCCAACAGAGAGAGAGAGAGGCAGAGCACTGTTCCAACAGAGAGAGAGAGGCAGAGCAGAGTGTTCCAACAGAGAGAGAGAGAGGCATAGCAGAGTAGAGTGTTCAAACAGAGAGAGAGGCAGAGCAGTGTTCCAACAGAGAGAGAGAGAGAGAGCAGTGTTTTCCAACAGAGAGAGAGAGAGGCAGAGCACTGTTCCAACAGAGAGAGAGAGGCAGAGCAGAGTGTTCCAACAGAGAGAGAGAGAGGCATAGCAGAGTAGAGTGTTCAAACAGAGAGAGAGGCAGAGCAGAGTGCTCCAACAGAGAGAGAGGCAGAGCAGAGTGTTCCAACAGAGAGAGGCAGAGCAGAGTGTTCCAACAGAGAGAGGCAGAGCAGAGTGTTCCAACAGAGAGGCAGAGCAGAGCAGAGTGTTCCAACAGAGAGAGAGGCAGAGCAGAGTGTTCCAACAGAGAGAGAGGCAGAGCAGTGTGTTCCAACAGAGAGTGAGAGGAGGAGCAGTGTTCCAACAGAGAGAGAGGCAGAGCAGAGTGTTCCAACAGAGAGAGAGAGGCAGAGCAGAGTGTTCCAACAGAGAGAGAGAGAGGCAGAGCAGAGTGCTCCAACACAGAGAGAGAGAGAGGCAGAGCAGAGTGTTCCAACAGAGAGAGAGGCATTGTAGAGTAGAGTGCTCCAACAGAGAGAGAGGCAGAGCAGAGTGTTCAAACAGAGAGAGGCAGAGCAGAGTGTTCCAACAGAGAGAGAGGCAGAGCAGAGTGTTCCAACAGAGAGAGAGAGGCAGAGCAGAGTTTTCCAACAGAGAGAGAGAGAGGCAGAGCAGTGTTCCAACAGAGAGAGAGAGGCAGAGCAGAGTCTTCCAACAGAGAGATAGAGGCAGAGCAGAGTGCTCCAACAGAGAGAGAGGCAGAGCAGAGCAGAGAGCTCCAACAGAGAGAGGCATAGCAGGGGGAGGATTGAAAGTCAACGCCCACAGGGTACCGCCATCGATCTGACACTGAGAGACCCTGTGACTAACATCACGTCATTAACTCAGACCATAGTAGACAATATGCTATGAAGGTCATAAAAACGGACTTATTTGGAAATTTAGAAACGTTGTGCAACATTGTTGGAATGTTCTGTGCAACCTTCATGAATATCACAATAACAGTCTTGCAACACTATAGGAGTGTTCTGTTCAACATAATTTAAACATTGTATGAATGTCATCCCAACTTAGCATATTTTATGTTTTGGGAACCTACCTCTTGTAATGTATCCACACTGTTCCCACAACCTAGTTAAATATTCTGTGAACCTACATAACTCAGAAAGGCTGTTGTATCAACATTCTCGCAACATAAACAGAATGTTTTTTTCACCCAGATACAAACGTTATCTGAATGTCAGCACAACTTGGCAGTTATAGTGTTTTGGGAATATATCTATTGCCCACAATGTTCCCACAACCTAAAAAAAAACACACTCTGGTAAGTTTTTAATAACAGAAAAAAATGTGTTCTGGCCTAAGAACATTCTTGTAACATCAGGTGAAAATAAATATTAGAATCATCCACACAACTGGACAGTTTTTGTGTTTTGGGAATAAATCTTTTGTGATGACCCAACAATGTGCTTGCCAGACTGTTCCCACAACCTAATGAAACATTCTGGGAACCTTTAAAGAAGGTTCTAGGAACATTCTTGCAACATCAGGAGGACGTTTTATACAACATTGTATAATCATCAGCACGACTGGACAGTTTTTGTGATATTAGAACATAGAACCAATTTTGGTTTGCCTGGTCTCTTGCTGGGCCTAAATGTTACTGAAGGATCCACTCAGAAATGCACCTTCTCCTCAAAAATAAGAACTGATTTTAATCTCGATTTCAGAAGTTTGCTTCCTATTTAATGAATGAATATCAAAGTATGTATGCCATTTGTATTATTATGTTTATCTTCTACTAAATCATACAGAGTAAGATTATTTTTACACCATGAAGTCATTTTCTATTCCTTTCTGCAGTTATCGGTTCATCTCATCTCAGTTTCAGTCACACATCCTCTCGTTGCTTATCAAAATCTAACATGGTTTCCTCCCCTCTCTCCCTCCCCTTCATCCTCTGATCCTCTGTTGCCCCCCGTTTCCTCCCCTCTCCCCATCTCCCTTTCACTCCCCCTTCCACACCTCTCTCCCTCTGTCTTTCTCTCCCAGGTGAGTGATGTGCGGTGCGAGTGGTGTGTGTGTCTAGCGAGAGCGTGAGCCAGCGAGTGAGAGCAGTGTGTGTGTGTGGACAAAGCGAGCGCAGAGAGAGCCCCTTACACGGAGCATGCCTCTGCGCCCTGCAGCCGGCAAACATGAGCCACCCAACTCTCCACAGCAGGACTAGCACACACACACACACTCACACACACCCCCCTACACACACACCAACGGCAGCCAGGGGGCCAGCTCTGACAGCGGCAGCTCACAGGAAGAGGACAGCGGCATTCCTGCTTCTGTCGGTGTTTTCTCTTTCCGTCCCGCTCGGGAGCGGAGCCCCAGTGCAGGAGGAGGCATGGAGGAGCCACAGGGCAACACTCTGGTGATCCGCATTGGAATACCAGACCTGGCACAGACGGTGAGTTACAGCGTCACTCATACTGTTGGACTGCTACTGTTACTGAGAGAGAGAGCTCCTGGTGCCTCTCTCTCTATACCTTTCTATCGGATCGCTCTCTCCCTCTATTCCCTTTCTCTGTTCTCCCTATCGTCTCTCTCTTGCAGCCCTTTTTTCTTTCAGTTTTTATCAGTCCTTCCCTCTTTCTCTCTCGCCTTCACTGCCTTTCTCTCTCCTGTATATACACTCTCGCCTACTCTATTTGCTCTTTGGATTGCTAGCACCCTCTCTTCCTCTCCATCACTTCCTCTCCATCTCTTCCTCTCCATCTCTTCCTCTCCATCACTTCCTCTCCATCTCTTCCTCTCCATCTCATCCTCTCCATCTCTTCCTCTCTCTCTCTCTCTCTCTCTCTCTCTCTCTCTCTCTCTCTCCCTCTCTCTCTCTCTCTCTCTCTCTCTCTCTCTCTCCTATTCTATCTTTCTCTCTCTTCTGTTCTATCTCTCTCTTTCTCTCTCGCTAATAAATCTCTTCAAATGTCTTCATTAGCTCAGCTGTAGCCGACTTTGACAACTGGGCACTTAGAGATGAAGGAAGGGGGAGGGAAAATGGAGCGTGGGAGAGAGGGAGGGAGAGAAAAGTATAAGGAAACAAGTAAAGGTGGAGAGAAGAGCTGTGAGTGACATTGCTAATTCAAAGAGCAGAGAGAACGACTAATAAGTGTACGACTAATACAACTTGAAACTGAGAAGAGAGTAACATTCTCTCTGAACTGTCAAACGTATATCTTTTGTGTGTGTGTGTGTATTTGTATGAGTGTCGGTCATCTGTGTGTGTGCGTATGTGTGTGTGTGTTTTTCCTGGGGCTTGGGCATAGGGATGTCCCCTGGGATGAAGCTTGACTGTTCCAGGCTTTGAATTGTATCCTAGACCTGTTCTCCCAGACTCTGTCTCTCTACAGTGGCGGTGCGTAGGTAAAATCACTAAGGAAGCCAAGGAAAAGGAAAAGCCATATTACAACCTATGTGTTGTGATAATTGGGTTATTTGCTTTAGTTTGCCACTGTGATATAATAAGGCCGAAACAACAAAAAGATAACAGTCACACAGGGAACAATAAATTCAGCCACACAATTGTTTCATCACAAAACCAAAGCAAATACTACATGTAACAAACAGTCACATGACCTAAAGCATGGTAAAGCAAGTTCATGTATCAGACATTTTCAGACTACTGAACAACTATTGATCTAGAACCTTTGACAATTACCACAAGCAGCATAGAAAACAGGAGCTGCTTCCAATATTCCAGCACAATTTCGACTTCAACATTTCAACATCATCAAATCAACTCTAGAGCCTATGCTTAGTCTAATACAAAGACTTCTTAAAGATACCAAAAACGATTTAGTCCAATCAACGTTAGTTAAATATCATGTGGCGTTCCATGGTAATGATTTGTGTACGTGTGTGTGTGTGCACAAATGCATTGCTCCTGTCTTTCGTGTTGCCAAATCTGTCTGACTGTCATTCAGTACACACTTTTAGTTGTTGTTGTACTAGACTAGGCTACTTGGATTTCTCGTATGAACAATTATGAGCGAGCTAGTTAACGTCAGCTTTCTATATTGAATTTCTATCCTCTCAGGCCAGGGGTACAATGTATGAATTTATGGTTGGATCAGAATCACCGTTATCATATAAAATCCAAACACCCATCTCCATCCATCATTAATTTATGAAAGGGCTGAATTTATCTAGCTAGCCACCAGAGGACAATGACACAAAAACATTTTTTATGTCAGTGACGTTTTGCCTTTGATGTGATTGGTGTGAAGCCAAATCCAAACGGGCTCCCCTTGACACTTTTTTTTTGGTGCACCAGGACCGTTCACAGTTGACCTCAATTTAGTTTAGCTAGGCCTCCCGGGTGGCGCAGTGGTCTAAGGCACTACATCGCAGTGCTAGCTGTGCCACCAGAGACTCTGGGTTCGAGCCCAGGCTCTGTTCAAGCATTTCTCGTACCTCGCTATTCAAGGACCCCTTCTCTGAACTACTTTGTGTGTGTGTGAGTGGGATCTTACATGTGATCTTACATGTGTTAGTGTGCATGTGTGTACACGTGTGTATGTGCCTGCGTGTGTGTGTGTGTGTGTGCGGCAGAAGGTGGCAGGGGACAAAGCAGATGTCCAGATGATAAGGCTGTGTGTGTTTCAGGCCCATTTTCCATGTCCCCTCTTCTCTCTCTTCTCTCACCAGCCAGACGTACTCAGAGCCTGAGTTGGCAGGCTGACATAGAAGGATATATATAGACAGAGAGACTGAGAGAGAAAAGTGAAAGAGAGAGAGAAAAGAGATTGAGAGAAATGAAGACTGAGGGATGGGTGGAGGGATTGAGAAAAGGACGGGGGGAAAGAAAACATTAAGGACAGGGAATTCCCTCATCGTCATCGCTCTCTCTCTCCACTGCAGGGCTGTTTGGGGCCTTAGAGGTTGGAGAAGGTTGTATTAAAGGTGATTCATGTTTAATGGAATATATTAGCCTTGTGCTACTTTGAACCCTTTTCAAATCAATCTGCTTGGTTGGAAAATATAATTTCTGTTTTTGTGAGAAGTCTATATAGAAACTAATGTAATAGGTATCCCATGCCATGGGGATATTTTACACAAGAGTAGTTCTATCCCAGGTGTGATTGTTTAACATGAAATGTTACTCCTATGGCATGTTGTGGTATGTCATGTGTAATGGCATGCTTATTAATGGAAGGTGGTGGCCTGGAACTCTATTTAGCGTAAATAGGGCTGAGAATTGCCAAGGACCTCACGATATTATCACTATATTTAAGTATAGATAGAATATGTATTACAATTCTCACAATTCTATATGAATTGCAATTTCAGACTGTGATTTTATTGCGATTCAATGCTCCAATCATATTTCTCACCATATGTCTACTTCAGAGGGACAAGATGAAGCCACGAGAATGAGTTTTGATCAGTCATGGAAATCGAAGTGTTTGAAACTAATTGGCTTCCTATTTAAAAAGAAAATGGAGAACATGCTAAGAAGGAAAAATACTGGGGTTTTGGTACAGGTACAGCCTACTACTGTAGCGCAAAAATGATATTATGGTATCATCGAATGGATTCCATAAGATATATTATCAAAAATAGTATCCCGATATGGAACTGTTAAAATGTTCCCATCATTACTACTACAGAATATACAGTACAGCACTGAAGACCCAATGGTGTTATAACAGTATAGTGTTGTATGAGCCCAAGGCCAAAGTGACTATTACATCTCCCATTCTGGTTGTATGGGCTCCCCATTATCCTAATTGATTTCTTTATCTTAACCGTTAGGAGATTTAGGAATGTCTGACCAGTGGGTCAAGCTGTATCAGTAGTTCAGCAAAGGCAACAAAGCCTAGTAGTGGAAGCACAATTATGGAAATGGTGTTTCCTGCTTTACAGTAGTTTGGGTGAGTGTGTGTGCCTCCCACACACTCACCCATTCACTATGAGGCTGTCTGGTTTTAAAAAGAAGAGATCTAAATGAAGCAAAATGGAATCCTTAGTCACCGCCCCTGCAGATGATCTTAGATGAATCATATGAGTTACTAAAGTGTGTGGTATGAATTCACTGAGAAAGGAACTGACTCTGAGATGTTTTTCTAAGAATGAATAAGCTAGCTGTCCTGGATAAGATTCCTTAGCAGAATCCACTGAATAACGAGCAAGCATTTGTTCCGGTTGCAATGTGGGTATCCTCTTCTGGCTCAAATGTCTGTTCTTTCTTTCCATTTTCCTGCACCATGCATCACTTTGTCTGGTGCTCTGTCTAGCCTCTCCTTTGCAGGCTGCTCATGTAGCGTTCACCTACACACAAGCACACACACACTGAGCTATGCTGGGTCCTCCCTCTCTGGAAAACACTTGACAATTGAGCACAGGGAGGGAGAAAGGGAGAGATGGATGGAGGGATAGTTTGGAGTGAGACAGAGAGAGGGAGATGCAGAAGAGAGCTGGGAGGGAGATGGAAGCTCTGTCTCGTGCCACAAGCTGCTGTGAATGAAGCTAAAAATAGTAACAGGGGACGTGAGGTACCTACTAAAGAGGAGACACACACCGCCAGGAGATTTCTGAGTGTGTGTGCGTCTGTGACAGATTTAACTTCAGTCAAACTGTCTGGGTCGGAAAGGTACACGACATGCACTGTAACATGAGGACCGAAATGGACTGACACTGTTGGTACTGAAACAGCAGCGTTACTTTTGGAAGGTGATGATACTGGCACTCTCACATCGGCTACACTATGGGTTTGGAGTGTAACTGAAATGGTGTAAAGTGTTTGACCTGAAATGGTTTGCATTATCTCTCAGTCAATTATTAAACTCTACTGTGTTATAGATTTGATTTGATTATCGATGGGACTAGACAAAAAGTTCTGTAAGTCTCTCAGGATAAGAGCGTTTGCTAAATCACCTAAATGTCAAATGAAAAAATGTAGAGCTCTCAAGGCAATTACACCTTCAGATCAGTCCATGATCTGCACTACACCACTAGATTTAAACAGCACAGGCATGTTTATGTGCAGTGCATGATGCTAGGATATATCTGCAATAGAATGGGGCCTCTCTCCCAGTCTTCTCCCTTTATGCTGCCCTCCACTTGTCCCCCTCTGCCCCCCCTCCCCTCACCCCAAGTTTCACAATATGTGGCAGTTTGTAACAGAATTCTCTCCCCGTTTCTCTGCGTGTTGTGGGTGACTCCCTAAGGCTGTAGAAGCTCTTCTGACTGATGTAATATTGTTCTTCCCTCTATTGGCTTGATATCTCAACTTACTGCTATAATACGCTACCCTCCTACTGTATCTGCTTCTTATTGGAGTGGAGAGAGCAGGAGACTGGGAATCAGACTGGTGACTGAGACTTTCTCTAAAACAGTGTGTGTGTGCATGCTTGTGTGTGTGTGTGTTTGAATCCCTGTTGACTGACATTAACAGTAGGTCTGTTTGGCGTGTGCTGTCTCGCCTGTCAGTGATTGGAGAAGAGAGGCGGTTTGAAGGATAGAGGATAGGGGTGCGTGTGTGTGTCTGGGTGAGTGCATGTGTGTGTTTGTGAGGGGGGATTGGTTAGAGTGAGAGAGTTTAATGGCTATTTGAACGCTATATAGCGAGATCATGTCCTTCAAATCTGACAGTGTGTGTATTTATGTTTGACTCTGTGTGTGAGTGGGTTGGGGGCGATAATGACATCACTTCTAACTTCCATGTTTCCTTAGCTCCTGGCCTGTTTTGGAGCAGAGATTGCTTTATTACTGTGTCAATCTCTTTGTGTGTGTGTGTGTGTGTGTGTGTGTGTGTGTGTGTGTGTGTGTGTGTGTGTGTGTGTGTGTGTGTGTGAATTGGGCTGTCCACGGTTGTTTATACAGTACTAGTCAAAAGTTTGGACACACCTACTCATTCCTGGGTTTTTCTTTATTTTGACTATTTTCTACATTGTAGAATAAGAGTGAAGACCTCAAAACTATGAAATAATGAAATTACCATGTGAATCGTGATTTGACTTTAACATTAATTTGAAGCCTGCTATTTATCTAATTAACTAACTATGTTTAATTTTACCTGATTAAATGAATCATATAACAATTAACTCATTAGGATCTGGGGCACCACGAGAGCGGTTCTTTAAAGAGTTACCATCTTCCGAATTAAACTCTAAAAGGTCTTAAGCTATCACGTCAATAAACAGTCAACTTATTAATCATGACCTTGTATCATATCATCATTCTGAACAGTCGTAACCTCCTTGCATCTGCAAAAACCTTATTTAGCGGAATGACAAAAACATGGCTGCTTTTTAAAGAAGAGATGAAGAGGGTGAGAGAGAGGGACAGAGACACTTAACATTGGTATATTCAGAAACTACTCTGACCTACAGTAACCATATGTTTTGCACTACCGCCGCCCGCTTTGAGTAAGAAGTCATGAATGTATTTACGTGAAATGCCTGGGTTCGCAGGGAATCTCTCTCGGTGAACAGGGCAGATACCGATATAGCGTTAAAAGGCCAATATTGGCTGATAATATCAGTGAATCGATATATCATCTGTCTCTAGCTAAGATACTCAATACTAGAACCATACCAGAGCCAAAAAAAAGAAGGGCTTATTACCCAAGGTCACTAAATGGCACTTGATCCAGACAGATCTTTTGAATTGAGTATCATTACATTCAACATATTTTATGTACATATTTCAGAGACAGCCATGGAGGCATGAATTAATCAATTTTGCAATCAATTCACGTAGTTTTTTCCAGTCTAACTACACACAGTTGAAGTCGGAAGTTTACATACACCTTAGCCAAATAGATTTAAACTCACTTTTTCACAATTCCTGACATTAAATCCAAGTCAAAATTCCCTGTCTTAGGCCAGTTAGGATCACCACTTTATTTTAAGAATGTGAAATGTCAGAGTAAAAGTAGAGAGAATGATTTATTTCAGCTTTTATATCTTTCATTACATTCCCAGTGGGTTAGAAGTTTACATACACTCAATTAGTATTTGGTGGCATAGCCTTTACATTGTTTAACTTCAAAAATGTTGGTTAGCCTTCCACAAGCTTCCCACAATAAGTTGGGTGAATTTTGGCCCATTCCTCCTAACAGAGCTGGTGTAACTGAGTCAGGTTTGTAGGCCTCCTTGCTCGCACACACTTTTTCAGTTCTGCCCACAAATAGCTATATGATTGAGTTCAGGGCTTTGTGATGGCCACTTCAATACCTTGACTTTGTTGTCCTTAAGCCATTTTGCCACAACTTTGGAAGTATGCTTGGGGTCATTGTCCTTATGGAAGACCCATTTTCCGAACAAGCTTTAACTTTCTGACTAATGTCCTGAGATGTTGCTTCAATATATCCACATACTTTTCCTCCTCATGACGCCATCTATTTTGTGAAGTGCACCAGTCCCTCCTGCAGCAAAGGAACCCCACAACATGATGCTGCCACCCCCTTGCTTCACGGTTGGGATGGTATTCTTTGGCTTGCAAGCCTCCACCTTTTTCCTCCAAACATGACGATGGCCATTAAGGCCAAACAGTTCCATTGTTGTTTCATCAGACCAGAGGACATTCAAAATAAAAGGAAATGTAGGCTCACCACGCTGCACCTTGGTCCGGTCATTTCCCTGACGACGTTCGTGACATGGATTGAGTATTAGAAGATGCAATCTCTTATTTTATAAATGTGAAGAGAGGGAGACGAAGTGAATGAATAATGTTTTTGCCAGTGACTGTATGGTTTTTGGTGACATCAGCTCAGAAAATACTAAGGTACTAATGGCTCTAAGAGGAGTGGGTGCGGCTCCAGATGGTGAACGGAAGCAGGTATTTGTGTGTCTGCAGGTTTGTTACACTTTCTGTAGCTATTTTGTTCGTAAAATCCTAAGTGTGTCAGTTTTTGTCCAGTTAGATCGTTTTTTTATGAGCTTGTTTGTTTCACTCATTTGGTGGATTATATTGAATCTCATGAACTCCGCCACTCACAAACAAACAGAGAACAATACTCACTCACTCACTGGAGACTTGGCTGACCATCTCAGACAAGGACTCATCTTTGGCGATAAACGGATTTGGGTGTCCGCTTTGACTGGACCTAGTCTGCCTGTAAATCAATTGCTGATGGTGCAATAATGTAAGTGTCAGAGAGAGGCTATGTCTACCTGATATTGAACTGCTGTCAGTGTCAATAAGACATTTCTATCTCACAGGAGAGTTCCCCCAAATATTCATCACAGTCGTTTACGTTCACACTAAAGTGATCATATTTATGCCATGACTCAAAAACTGCAATCCTTATCTCCCCATGCCCCTGCTATTGTTTTAGATTTTAATCTCTGTTATTTAAATAAATCACTGAGTTCCTTAAATGTCACCTCCCCAAGAAACCATAACAAGACCCTTGGGGCCTAGAAGTCCACAGCGAAAACTCCGCTCAGCTCATCTGACCACAATACTGTGCATATCTATAGGACTGTGCTGAAGAGGGAGAATGCACAAAAACGTGATTTGAAGGTTTGGACCAATGACAGCACTCTGGGCTGTCTTTCAAGACTAGTGACGGTATAGATGAACTCACTGATGCGATTTGCAGTTATATCTCCTTCTATGAAGATACAGTAATTTCTAGCAGAAGTGTAACTATCTATCCCAACAACAAGCCTTGAGTTACCAAGTCATTGAAGGGCTTATTGTATAATAATGATACTGCTAAAAGGGAATCTAGAATTGAGGTGAGATCAGAAATCAAGAAGGCCAAACTGAAATAATGATAACTATGATTGGGCTACAAGACAAGAGAATCAAGGTGATTCAGGCTGATGGTTTTAACTCAAACAAATAACTGGCTGATGAGCTAAATGTTTTTTCAATCTCAGATTTGACAATCAACTACTTCAGTGGAGAAATCACTGAGATGTGTATGAAGACAGCTGCTACTCTCGAGATGGAATTTAGCATCTAAAGTGTGTCACCAGCTGATTCAGACAGACCAAAGTTAAAAAGAGCCCAGGAGCAGACAACATTGGTGGACAGGTGCAGAGCAGAGCAACTCAGTGAAACGTTCCATTACATTTTCATGCTGTCACTCAAGCTGCAGATGGTGCCCTAATTCTGGAAGCTTGTATGGCCATAAGCAAATTCCCTAAGGTGCTAAGTCATCAAATCAAATCAAATGTATTTATATAGCCCTTCGTACATCAGCTGATATCTCAAAGTGCTGTACAAAAACCCAGCCTAAAACCCCAAACAGCAAGCAATGCAGGTGTAGAAACACGGTGGCTAGGAAAAACTCTCTAGAAAGGGCAAAACCTAGGAAGAAACCTAGAGAGGAACCAGGCTATGTGGGGTGGCCAGTCATCTTCTGGCTGTGCCGGGTGGAGATTATAACAGAACATGGCCAAGATGTTCAAATGTTCATAAATGACCAGCATGGTCCAATAATAATAAGGCAGAACAGTTGAAACTGGAGCAGCAGCACGGCCAGGTGGACTGGGGACAGCAAGGAGTCATCATGTCAGGTAGTCCTGAGGCATGGTCCTAGGGCTCAGGTCCTCCGAGAGAGAGAGAAAGAAAGAGAGAAAGAGAGAATTAGAGAGAGCGCACTTAAATTCACACAGGACACCGAATAGGACAGGAGAAGTACTCCAGATATAACAAACTGACCCTAGCCCCCCGACACATAAACTACTGCAGCATAAATACTGGAGGCTGAGACAGGAGGGGTCAGGAGACACTGTGGCTCCATCCGAGGACACCCCCGGACAGGGCCAAACAGGAAGGATATAACCCCACCCACTTTGCCAAAGCACAGCCCCCACACCACTAGAGGGATATCTTCAACCACCAACTTACCATCCTGAGACAAGGCCGAAAGTGACTTCAGGACAGTGGCACTGACATCCTTGGTAATTAAATAATTTGAGAAGCTAACAAAGAAGGATGTACAGTCGTGGCCAAAGGTTTGGAGAATGACACAAATATTAATTTCCACAAAGTTTTTTGCTTCAGTATCTTTAGATATTTTTGTCAGATGTTACTATGGAATATTGAAGTATAATTACAAGCAATTCATAAGTGCCAAAGGCTTTTATTGACAATTACATGAAGTTGACGCAGAGTGTCAATATTTGCAGTGTTGACCCTTTTTCAAGACCTCTGCAATCCGCCCTGGCATGCTGTCAATTAACTTCTGGGCCACAGCCTGGCCGCAGTCCAATCCCTGTACCTTTTGCAGAATATCAGTCTGTCCCTGATGTTTTCCTGGAGAGAAGTGGCTTCTTTGCTGCCCTTCATGACACCAGGCCATCCTCCAAAATTCTTTGCCTCACTGTGCGTGCAGATGCACTCACACCTGCCTGCTGCCATTCCTGAGCATGCTCTGTACTGCTGGTGCCCCGATCCCGCAGCTGAATCAACTTTAGGAGACGGTCCTGGCACTTGCTGGACTTTCTTGGGCGCCCTGAAGCCTTCTTCACAACAATTGAAGCGCTCTCCTTGAAGTTCTTGATGATCCGATAAATGGTTGATTTAGGTGCAATCTTACTGAAAGCAATATCCTTGCCTGTGAAGCCCTTTTTGTGCAAAGCAATGATGACGGCACGTGTTTCCTTGCATGTAACCATGTTTTACAGAGGAGAACAATGATTCCAAGCACCACCCTCCCTTTGAAGTTTCCAGTCTATTATTCGAACTCAAACAGCATGACAGTGCTTCAGCCTTGTCCTCGTCAACACTCACACCTGTGTTAACAAGAGAATCACTAACATGATATCAGCTGGTCCGTTTGTGGTAGTGGAAATGGATTCAATTTGCATGGCAAAGAGTTTCAATTGCAATTAATTACAATTAATCTGATCACTCTTCATAACATTCTGGAGTATATGCAAATTGCCATCATACAAACTGAGGCAGCAGACTTTGTGAAAATTAATATTTGTGTCATTCTCAACTTTTGGCCACGACTGTACAGTACTTTGTCAGGTTGAGAACTCCCTAGACCACCTGCAGTTTGCTTACAGAGTCAAGAGGCTGGTGGAGGATGCCCCTCATCTTCACCTACAAGCACTTAGAGCGTGCAAACTATGAAGTTAAATGATTGACATAATGATTTGAGCGTGTAGAATAGATTTATAGTTGTAAACACAATTTGCAATTATGTTACTGATGAGTTGTGAACATGAAAGAATAATCTGTAGTTGTCACCACATCTGTAGTTGTAAACACGTTATCAAACGTGTAATTGATGAGTTGTGAACATGAATAAAAAAACACATTTGTAGTTGTAATCGCATTCGTAAACTTGTCATTTACTAGTTGCGAGTAATATTTGCATCTGTACACCTGCACATGTCAATTTCGCAAACTCAAGACTTTTGGCAGAGCTTTAGCACCTTACCCTGACAAAAATATTTGTTGACAAGGTGAGTGATAGAGAAACAGGAACATCTGGCTAGAAATGTAAAGGAAAATGATTAACAGACAAATGTCCTCAACTGTGCTACCTATGGTGTATCCCACAAATAAAATCCCTATACCTTAACGATGACAGCTTCTCCATCCTAGAGGGGGAGATCAACCATATCAGGCCCAGGGACATGTACTAGTCTATGGTGACCTCAGTGCCAGAACTGAACAAGAACCTGACACTCACCACGCAGGGGGACAAACACCTACCTGGAGGTAACAGCATTGCCTCATGTATATATGCCCCCTTAGACAAAACTAAACAACCAGCAAAAATGGATCACAACTCCTGCAACTCTGTCGCACACTGGGTCTGTGCATAGTCAATGGTAAGCGTCGAGGGGACTTCTATGGTAGGTACACCTACAGCTCATCCTTTAGCAATAGGACCGTAGATTACTTTATCACTGGCCTCAACCCAGAGTCTCTCAGAGCTTTTCCAAGTCATTATTAGATCACAGCAAAATCAGTCTACTTGAACAGAGCATTACTCAAACATGAGGCAAAGGAAGTGTATACTATTAAGAAATGCTATAGATGGAAGGAAAGTAAACAATAGCTAACACATGTTTGTACATCGCGCTGTTCCATACATTTGACCTTATTTTAGTGCCGCAGAAACGTAATAATTCCAGGTCAACTGTAATATGTATACCATTATAAAGCATAATGTCTCCCCTTTCTAGAAAAATCAATGACGAGACTATCAGGAATCAAGGTAAGACCCAAGTACAGACCGTGTGAAGTAATTATTGTAACACCAGGGGCAGGCAAACAACAGGTCAAGGCAGGCAGGTTCAGGGTCAGGGACAGGCAGAGTTCAGTAATCCAGAGGTAGAGCAAAGGTATTGGCCAGTAGTCAGGCTCAGGGTCAGGGTAGGCAGAAGTCAATAATCCAGAGGTGGGACAGAGGTACAGGACGGCAGGAAGGCTCAGGGACAGGCAGAGTGGTCAGGCGGGTGGGTACAAAGTCAGGACAGGCAAGGGTCAAGAACCAGGAGGACGAGAAAAAGAGAAGCAGGGAAAGACAGGAGCTGACAGGATGAACGCTGGTAAGCTTGACAAACAAGACGAACTGGCAACAGTCAAACAGAAAACAGGTACACAGGGGATACACAGGGGATAATTGGATAATAAGTACACAGGGGATAATGGGGAAGATGGCAACACCTGCAGGGGGGTGGCGACAAGCACAAAGACAGGTGAAACAGATTAGGGAGTGACAGAGACCTTGCTGCCTGTCTCTGCATGATTGAAGAAGGCAATGGTGCTCTGCCAGGTCTTTTTAAAAATGGCAGGTGGGGAAGCGAAAGCTTTGTCCAACTTATCACCTCTAAAATGTAAATACAACACTATGAAGAGGTTATACAATGTCTCATTACATACCTATTTGAAGGTTTGTGCCGAATTTCATTAGGGTTTTTTGGGCAGAGCTAAATTTATCTTCACAATTAAACTGCAGATGTCACGGTTTTGAGTCATGATGGCTCGCAGTGATTATTAAAAAAACGAACAATTGATTGAATTAACTATTTCTTAACTCACAAGTAATTAACTGTACAATCACCATTACACAAATGTCTTGGTTTTAATCTGCGAGAGAAGCGCTACACCTGGTGGAAAGAGGCTGTACAGCACAGAATGAGTTTAAATTTACGTCACAATGTAACGTACAGCATCAGAGGGTTCCGTTTCTTCAACTTTTCTCCGCTATTGGTCCATCACCGTGTAAATCAACGCTTTAATAGGAATGTAGTTCACAACCCCGCATATTGATACCAACACAGTCTCTACAGTCCCATGAGTTTTCATTGCAGCCTCGTTCGAATGCTAATGTTGTGCAAATGTGTACGGATCGGGGTTAGTCACCGAGAAGCCTAACAAAAAAACAATTAGGCAACAACAAATTCAATCCCTTTTAGAAAACTTCCTGGACAAAACCTTTCACTGTCATAGTGAAGGTGTAAACTTGGGAGTAGAAAACCTAAACAGTATATTTGACCTTTCCCTATCAAATCTAAAAATCTCAATCAAACAACCTAAGAAAATGAACAAGAATGGTAAATGTGCCTACACCTTCACTATGGTGATTTACTAAAACAATACAGAAACACACTATGAAAAAAGAACGATCAGAATGTCAGAAATCATCTCAATGTCATTGAAGAATCCATAGAATCTAATCACTTCTGGGAAAATTGGAACGAAACCAACTACAACTCGCAGAGTTATCTATCCAAAATCGAGATGAATGAATAAACCACTTCTTCAATCTTTTTGGCTTTATAACAAAGAACAAACAGCAAAAACATATACATGATCTACTACCAGAACCCACTGGATTCTCCAATGACATTGACTGAACTATAGGACAAAATATAAACCACCAAAGAAATCCAAAAAATACGTTGTCTGTGGTACGATGATTTGGCAAAAAGCCAAATTGACATTTGCTCAGTACATTCTCAACTTTCCTAATATTCACCACATTGCTCATCAGGCATATAGCCTACCTCGCTGGCATGAAAATGAACAACAGGAAAAACCTCCTCCATTCGCTATTTAAGTGCGTAGATAACATGTATTTTTTCCCACTGCCCCTATTTTGAGACAGGTGAATGACAATGGTCCATTCTAAATAAAAACACATTTCACACATATATTATTTAGTATATGTAAAGAGAAGATTAAATCAAGTTTAGTCTGATGGGTTACAATATTAGCCTATCACTTGTGAATTATAGATAATCACTTGTGAATGATGCCCAGCATAAGGCAAGAAACATGTTTTTTTGTGCAACTTTTTCAAATCATAGCCCATAGGCATATATGTTTTGATAAGGTTTGTATCACAACAAAGTGGCCAAATAACTTCTTAAAATTAAGCAATTTCATCTGCGTGACAAGGGGCCTAACTGGCATACATAAGCAGCGTGTGAGTTTCAAGTTTGGAGAAGATCATTTTCACCATTTCACCATTTTCACCTTATAATAAAAGCATTACATGCATAATCACATTTGAAGTCACTTTTGATGATGGTGTTTTCCCACTAACGGAACATGTGTGCGTATAGTCTAATGCCATGTATACATTACTGCCCTTATAATGTGAAGATATAGCCTAATAGTTTAACAACATTTTAAGCTAAACGTTCTGATCTGTTGCGTCAGCCACATTGCGTTAAAAGGGTTTGTTGAAACTAGTTGTTGTATTAATTTGGGATCTATCGCAACCCACAACTGTCTCAGACTTTGTTTGGAACATTTCTTTCTCGCACAGAATACTATGGGGGATAGTAGATTGACATAGGCGAGTGCTTCTGCTGTTCGTTAGGCTTACTCATCTTGTTGGCTGTGGACAGTCCTTCCAACATCTTCAATATGCATCTCAAAATTGGATTAGCACGCAAGCAGTTGCCTCCCTGATGTGTCTTGTGTTCACTTGTAGCCTGTGAGAAACTCCGGATCAAGTGATGGAGAGCCATGTGAATGAGAGGTGCTTCTGAGTGCAGCAATGAGGGAGAAGGGCACAATGCAGCACTCAGGGCCAGGGGCACAACGGCCACTGGCCACAAAAGGCATGGATTTTTTTTAGGTTGCATTACATCCACACGAAGGGGATGCCGCCATGAAGTTCGAGGCATTATCAACTGCTTGTCAAATTGTGAATGAGAGACAGCCTGCGCAAGTGTGTACAGCCTGCGTAAAAAAACTAAGCAGAGCTCATGCCTTTCAAGCAATCATCATTAGAGTTGCATCATACAGCCTTACAATGTAATAAACATCTACACATATAGCCAACATCTAAAGTTACATTAATAACTCTAAATTAAGCATATAGGAATACCTATTTCTTTAATATCCGCTCAACACGGAATAGTGCACACTCCCTCAAATTGTTTGGCCAAAATGTCCTTTCTATTTTATTCAGCTTTGTTCAATTGAATTCTTCAAACCAGAAAATGATATAAAATAATGCTACAGAATTCTTGTCTGCTAAATGAACTAGTGAGCCCACAGCCATTTGGCATAGCCAGATCAGGACCTAACATAAGGACAACTCAGAGTATGCTATTCTGTTCTTCTGAAGTAGACTACTTTTGGCTAATATCATGCTTCATTAGACATGTCTAAAATAAGTAATAGATTTATTCTGATGGTTTAGGCTATATTACAAGGATTTATTAGTCTTTTTAAAATGTAGATGTTCCAAAGGTCTGCATCAGTGACTTGTAGGCTATGTGTTAAAGCCAGGAGACGCTAAATGTGTTCATATTAATTAATGGTCAATTACTGTGAGACCGACAGTAATTTTTTTGACAATCACTGGCTAAAGATTTTGGTGACCGCCACAGTACTAGGATGGACACAATCTTGTTGGCTGTCATGTAGCATCAGTGATATCTGGGAACCTGTCCAAATTGTGTTTTTACACAACTAGTTCAAGCCACTGTCAGCCAAACATTTTGAATTTTCAAATGATATATACCCCTTGATCATGGCTTATACCTTATTTGGTATAACTGTGATATGATATCAAAATTAGAACAACAAAGAACTTGTCACGCCCTGACCATAGTTTGCTTTGTATGTTTATAGGTTTTGTTTGGTCAGGGTGTGATCTGAGTGGGCATTCTATGTTGTATGTCTAGTTTGTCTGTTTCTGTGTTTGGCCTGAAATGGTTCTCAATCAGAGGCAGGTGTTAGTCGTTGTCTCTGATTGGGAACCATATTTAGGTAGCCTGTTTTGTCATTGTGGTGGATTGTCTATGTGTAGTGTTTGTGTCAGCACGATTGTTCATTAGCTTCACGGTTGTCACTTTGTTGTTTTGTAGTGTTCCATTTTCCATTAAAATGACAAACACTTACAATGCTGCGGTTCGGTCCTCTCTTTCCACCGACGACAACCGTGACAGAATCACCCACCACAACCGGACCAAGCGGCGTGGCAGCAGCAACAGCAGCAGCATCACAAGACTCATGGACATGGCACAGCCAGGGGAATATCGCCGCCCCAAAGCAGAGCTGGAGGCAGCGAAGGCAGAGAGGCGCTGGTATGAGGAGGCAGCACGGCGGCGCGGTTGGAAGCCCGAGAGTCAGCCCCAACAATTTCTTGGGAGGCGGCACACGGGGAGTTGGCACAGTTCTCTTACCTGGCTTCACCACACTCCCCGTGTGCCCCCTCCCAAGAAATTGTTGGGGTTGACTCTCGGGCTTCCAACCGCGCCGTGCTTACCGGAGAGCGAGAGGTACCGGGCAGGCACTGTGTTATGCTGTGGAGCGCATAGCCTGGTGCAGTACATTCCAGCTCCTCGTATCGGCCGGGCTAGAGTGGGCATCGAGCCAGGTGCCATGAAGCCGGCTCTACACAATGTCTGCAGCATTGCAGGTCCCCAAGAACACAGTGGCTTCCATTCTTAATTAAAACCTGTTACGGATGTTGCGAATTTTTGGTTCCTGCACAGGAACCAAATCAGTGGAAATTTCAGAGCGCCACTCGTAGTACTCGATAAAACTCAAACTTTCATTAAAACACACATGCAAGGTACTCAATTAAAGCTACACTCGTTGTGAATCTAGCCAACATGTCAGATTTGTAAAATGCTTTTCGGCGAAAGCATGAGAAGCTATTATCTGATAGCATGCACCCCCCAAAATACCTGAACGAGACCTAAACAAAAGATTTTGCGGTAGCCGGCGCTACCCAAAACGCAGAAATAAAATATAAAACATTCATTACCTTTGACGAGCTTCTTTGTTGGCACTCCTATATGTCCCATAAACATCACAATTGGATCTTTTTCCCGATTAAATCCGTCAAAGTATGCCCAAAATGTCCATTTAAGAAGGCCGTCTGATCCAAGGAAAATGCACCTTTACACGACGCAACGTCACTTTTTAAAATTAACAAAGTTGCCTATAAACTTTTACAAATCACTTCAAACTACTTTTGTAAACCAACTTTAGGTATTAATAAACGTTAATAATCGATAAAATTGGTCACGGGGCGATCTGTACTCGATAGCAGCAAGTCTTGAAATCATCGTCCATTTTTTTCACTTTCAAAATTTCCTGGGTGCACCCCAAGGCAGGAAGTGCCTATACGTCATCCCACCAAGGATAAACGTGCAAAGAAATGCCAGTATTGGCGACATCGTGTGGAAGCTGTAAGCGTTGTAATCATCTATTCATCTAATCATCTCATCTATTTTCTATCACCTTAGACAATTCAAAGACTGGCGGATGAATATTCTTTTTGTGTTTTTGGTGAACAGTTTTCCCTGGGATTTTTACTCCTGAACACGTTCTGTTATAGCCACAGACATGATTTAACCAGTTTTATAAACTTCAGAGAGTGTTTTCTATACACACATACTTATCATATGCATATACTATATTCCTGGCATGAGTAGCAGGACGTTGAAATGTTGCACGATTTGTAAAAAAAAGTTGCGAAAAGCTGCGAAAATTCGCAGCATCCTTAACAGGTTTTAAAGATTGTAACCGCCAAGACTCTTGCTAGAGCTGGCTGGCTGGCCAAACTGAGCATCGGGGGAGAAAGGCCTTGGTCAAAAAGGTGAAGGTGACCAAGAACCCAATGGTCACTCTGACAGAGCTCCAGAGTTCCTCTGTTTAGATCGGAGAACCTTCCAGAAGGTCAACCATCTCTGCAGAGTGGCCAGTTGGCAGTCACTCCTCAGTAAAAGGCACATGATAGCCCGCTTGGAGTTTGCCAAAAGGCATCTCTAAAACTCTCAAGAGTTTTAAAGATTCTCTAGTCTGATGAAACCAACTCTTTGGCCTGAATTCCAAGTGTCACATCTGGAGGAAACCTGGCACCAGCCCTACAGTGAAGCATGGTGGTGACAGTATCATGCTGTGGGGATGTTTTCAAAGGCAGGGATTGGGAGACTAGTCAGTATTGAGGGAAGATGAATGTAGCAAGTTATAGAGAGATCCTTGATGAAATCCTGCTCCAGAGCGCTCAGGACCTCAGAATGAGGCTAAGGTTTACCTTCCATCAGTACAATGACCATAAGCACACAGCCAAGCCAACGCAGGAGTGGCTTCGGGACAAGTCTCTGAATGTCCTTCAGTGGCTTAGCAAGAGCCCGGACTGGAACCCGATCGAACTCCTCTGGAGAGATCTGAAAATACCTGTGCAGCAACGCTCCCCATTCAATCTGACAGAGCATGAGAGGATCTGCAGAGAAAATTGGGAGAAACTCCCCAAATACAGGTGTGCCAAGCTTGTAGCATTATACCCAAGAAGACTTGAGGCTGTAATTGCTGCCAAAGGTGCGTCACAAAGTACTGAGGAAAGGGTCTGAACACTTATGTAAATGTGATATTTATTTATTTTTTGCTAGAAAATCTCAAAACCAGTTTTTGCGGTATTGTGTGCAGATTGTTGAGGACAAAAAATATTTTCAATCCATTTTAGAATTAGCCTGTAAAGTATCAAAATGTGGAAAAATGCAAGTGGTCAGGAAATGGCTAATGGGAAAGTCCTCATTAAATCCTTTTGGAGACATGGTTCCAACCCGAATATCCAGTACGAATCTCTTTGCAATAGAAGTCTATCGATGTTCCCCCCTTGCCTCGGGACTTTGACATGCTCGATATCCATGAATTTTAATGAGGCAATGTGTCTGGCAGTCATAAAGGGCATAGCAACTGGACTTTTGGGGTCTTGGTTTCTGATGCTACTCCTGTATTCGGATATGCATCTTACACGGCGTCTCTTTCCCACATAGGCCAGGCCACAAGGACATTTCAATAGGTGGACTACGTTCTTTGTAGAGCATGTTACGATACCTTTCATTTTGAAATGTTTTCCTGTCATAGGTTGAATGTGTGGCATTTGTTCATGAAATTGCACTGTGCTTAACACACACACCTGTATTTTCCCTCTTGGACATGGTCATGCAAGATGTTCATTCGTGTGTTTGTGTGGGGGGTGAGGTGGGGGGGGGGGGGGGGGGGGTATAGTCTGAGGTCTGTGTTCAGTGCCAGTGTTTTTTGATTATCCCTTCAAACTTAATTTCCAATGGAGAATATTGGAGGAAACAAAGTGTTGAATCGTCTGAGTTCTTTTCCCGCTTCATTTCTAGACACTCGTCTTGGATTACATTCTTGAATTTTTCAGATGCCCTGTCCAGCCAATCCTCTTGGTGGCCCATTTTAAAACAAGTTATACAGGTGATCTGCCTGTTTGTCAAAGTTATCTTGTTTGCAACACAGTCTACATACACAGATATATTGGCTGATTGGGAGGATCCTTAAGATGGTCATACCATGAGTCATTTAGCTTTTGTTATTTACGATTTTAGGACCCATTTAGGTATAAAAAAATTAAGATAAACGATTGAATTTGGCCTTTACTACTATAGCCCATAGTAACATATTTGAATAACACATGCATAAATGGAAAAAGAAGACCGATTTTGGGATGTATTATCGTCTAACATACACCGCTGTAACTTGGCCACCTTTCACCACAGATGTGGAATGCCGCCATAGGCAGATAAGGTGGTTGGATAAATCTACCTTAAATTGACAAATTTTTATGGGGATTTTTGATCATGTTTGTTAGATTGAGGCACAGGTACTGTAGGTAAAGGATGGAAACTCTCTCCCCGAAGTAGCTCGTTTCTGTCTGTTGGTTTTCTTTTCAGATCTGCGCCAAATCATTACCCTCTATAATGATAAGAATATCAAGAAAATGTAGATTTTCCATAGCTCATTGTGAATTTCAGGTATTCGTTGCAGCTGTTTAAAAAGTAATAAAAGCTCATTTTCATCTCCACGAAATATAACCATCATATCATCCACATAGCGACGCCATAACTTTATCCAGTTTAAACCTCTCTGAACCACCCATACCGGATCTGGGGTAATTGTAATCAGCAACGCTGAATAGCATAGCGCCACAGTCAAATAATATTACTAGAAAATATTCATATTCATGAAATCACAAGTGCAATATTGCAAAACACAGTTTAGCCTTTTGTTAATCCACTTGTCGTCTCAGATTTTGAAATTATGCTTTACAGTGAAAGCAATACAAACGTTTGTGTAAGTTTATCGATCGCTCGACAAAACATTAAGTATACTTAGCATCAGGTAACTTGGTCACAAAAATCAGAAAAGCAATCAAATTAATCGTTTACCTTTGATGATCTTCGGATGTTTTCACTCATGAGACTCCCAGTTAGACAACAAATGTTCCTTTTGTTCCATAAAGGTCTTTTTTATATCCAAATACCTCCGTTAGTTTGGTGCGTTATGCCCAGGAATCCACCGGAAAGAGCAGTCACGACAACGCAAACAAAAATTCCAAATTATATCCATAATGTCCACAGAAACATGTCAGATGCATTTTATAATCAATCCTCAGGGTGTTTTTCAAATATCTATTCGATAATAAATCAACCGGGACAGTTGTCTTTTCACTAGGACCGGGAGTAACAATGGCCGCCTTTCTTTTTTGCGCACAACTCACTCTGAGAGCCCCCACAAATCCACTTACGCAAAGTGGTCGTTCACGCTCATTCTTCAAAATAAAAGCCTGAAACTATGTCTGAAGACTGTTGACACCTCGAGGAAGCGATAGGAAAATGAATATGGTTGATATCCCTTTAAATGGAGCAATGGGAGGCTATGGAACATGGAGTTTTCAAAATAGAAGCCACTTCCTGGTTTGATTTTTCTCAGGGTTTCGCCTGCAATATCAGTTCTGTTATACTCACAGACAATATTTTGACAGTTTTGGAAACTTTAGAGTGTTTTCTATCCTAATCTGTCAATTATATGCATATTTCAGCATCTGGTCCTGAGAAATAGGCCGTTTACTTTGGGAACGTTATTTTTCCAAACATTATAATAGTGCCACCTTGCTTCAAGTGGTTAAGAATTAAGAATGGATTGTTTTTGCTAAAAAATAAAAATAGCACGACTTCTTCATTTCTCAAAAGAAAAACATTGACCAATTTCTAAAGACTCGACATCTAGTGGAAGCCATAGGAACTGCAACCAGGTTACTAATAATAAGCGTATCCCATAAAAAACGATTGGGAAATCCTATGACCTCAATTTATTTTTTTCCTGGATGGTTTGTCCTCGGGGTTTCGCCTGCCAAATAATTTCTGTTATACTCGCAGGCATTATTTTAACAGTTTTAGAACCTTTAGAGTGTTTCCTATCCTATACCAATTATATGCGTATCCTAGCTTCTGGGCCTGAGTAACAGGCAGTTTACTTTGGGCACACTTTTCATCCGGACGTCAAAATACCCCTAGCCTTAGATGTGAAATTCCAGATTAATAGTAGAGATAATGATTTATTACAGCTTTTATTTCTTTCATCACATTCCCAGTGGGTCAGAGGTTTACATACACTCAATTAGTATTTGGTAGCATTGCCTTAAAATTCTTTAACTTGGGTCAAATGTTTTGGGTAGACCTCCACAAGCTTCCCACAATGAGTTGGGTGAATTTTGGCCCATTACTCCTGACAGAGCTGGTGTAACTTAGACAGGTTTTTAGGCCTAATTGCTCGCACACCCTTTTTCAGTTCTGCCCACACATTTTCTATAGGTTTGAGGTCAGGGCTTTGTGATGGCCTCTCCAATACCTTGACTTTGTTGTCCTTAAGCCATTTTGCAACAACTTTGGAAGTATGCTTGGGGTCATTGTCCATTTGGAAATGGACCATTTGCGAACAAGTTTTAACTTCCTGACTGATGTCTTGAGATGTTGCTTCAATATATCCACATAATTTCCCTCCTCATGATGCCATCTATTTTGTGAAGTGCACCAGTCCCTCCAACAGCAGAGCACCCCCACAACAAGATGCTGCCAACCCCGTGCTTCATGGTTGGGATGGAGTTCTTCAACTTGCAAACTTACCCCTTTTTCCTCCAAACAAAACAATGGTCATTATGGGCAAACAGTTCTGTTTTTGTATCATAAGACCAGAGGACATTTCTCCAAAAAGTATGATCTTTGTGCCCATGTGCAGTTGCAAACCATAGTCTGGCTATTTTAATGGCAGTTTTGGAGCTGTGGCTTGTTCCTTGTTGAGCGGCCTTTCAGGTTATGTCGATATAGGACTTGTTTTACTGTGGATATAGATAGTCTTGTACCTGTTCTGGGATTGATTTGCACTTTTCGCACCAAAGTACGTTCATCTCTAGGAGACAGTACGCATCTCCTTCCTGAGGAGTATGAGTGCTGCGTGGTCTCATGGTGTTTATACTTGTGTACTGTTGTTTGTACAGATGAACGTTGTACCTTCAGGCATTTGGAAAATGCTCCCAAGGATAAAACAGACTTGTGGAGGTTTGCAATTTTCTTGGTTGATTTCTTTTGATTTTCCCATGATGTCAAGCAAAGAGGCACTGAGTTTGAAGGTAGGCCTTGAAATACTTCCACAGGTACACCTCCAATTGACTCAAAATATGTCAATTAGCCTATCAGAAGCTTCTAGAGCCCTGACATAATTTTCTGGAATTTCCCAAGCTGTTTAAAGGCACAGTCAACTTAGTGTATGTACATTTCTGACCCACTGGAAATTTGATACAGTCATTTATAAGTGAAATAATCTGTCTATAAACAATTATTGGAAAGATTACTTGTGTCATGCACAAAGTAGATGTCCTAACTGACTTGCCAAAACTATAGTTTGTTAACAAGAAATTTGTGGAGTGGTTGAAAACGAGTTTTAATGACTTCAACCTAAGTGTATGTAAACTTCCAACTTCAAATGTATGTTACTCCCTTTGGTTCTTTCTCCAGGCGTCATTGTTTCTGTTTCAGTTTCATGTCTGGGTGCTGTTCGAGTTTCTTGTTTTGTGTTATGTTCCGTTTATTTATTAAAATACTTGCTCCCTGAACTTGGTTCCCGACTCTCAGCACACATCGTTACTCTAACCAAAAAGGTGCTAAACAAATTGAAATATGTTTTATATTTTAGATTCTTCAAAGTAGCCACCCTTTGCCTTGATGGCAGCTTTGCACACTCTTGGCATTTTCTCAACCAGCTTCATGAGGGAGTCACTTGGAATGCATTTCAATTAACAGGTGTGCCTAGTTAAAAGTTAATTTGGGGAATTTCTTTCCTTCTTAATGTGTTTGAGCCAATCAGTTGTATTGTGACAAGGTAGTGGTTTTATACAGAAGATAGCCATATTTGGTAAAATACCAAGTCCATATTATGGCAAGAATAGCTCAAATAAGCGAAGATAAAAGACAGTCCATCATTATATTAAGACAGTTACTTCTCCTGCAGAGGATAAGTTCATTCATCTGCATCTCAGATTGCAGCCCAAATTAATGATTCACAGAATTCAAGTAACAGACACATCTCAACATTAACTGTTCAGAGGAGACGGCGTGAATCAAGCCTTCATGGTCTAATTGCTGCAAAGAAAGCACTACTAAAGGACACTAATAAGAATACACTTGTTTGGGCCAAGAAACACAAGTAATGGACATTAGACCGGTGGAAATATGACCTTTGGTCTGATGGGAACTCCTTCAAGACTGTTGGAAAAGCATTCCAGGTGAAGCTGGTTGAGAGAATGCCAAGAGCGTGCAAAGCTGTCATCAAGGCAAAGGGTGGCTGCTTTGAAGATACTAAAATATAAAATATATTTTAATTTAACACTTTTTTGGTTAGTTCTTGATTCCATGTGTTATTTCATAGTTTTGATGTCTTCACTATTATTCTACAATGTGGAATATTGTAAAAAATAAAGAAACCCTTGAATGAGCAGGTGTGTCAAAACTTTTGACTTGTAGTGTCTCAACATCAAATGTAGCAAAATGACATATTCCTCACTGGACCCTATAGACTTTAATATGCTTAATATGTCCATGGAATCTCTCAACTTGTAAGGTGGTCACATGTGGTTTAACAACAGTTTTGGGATATCCTCTCAGTCAAGGAACCTATAGAAGAAACTATGGGCCTTCCTGGAGGATGGTCGAGCTTTTTGTGAATCTTAGACAGGGTATAGATCACAGGCGTAATGGGACTATTAACCTTCAGGAAGTCAAACTCCTTATTGGTCATGTCCCCGTTATCTAAAAAAAAGTCTGTCATGAATTTCATTTTTGAAAATCACTGTCGTGTTGGTCTACGCGATTCTGTATTAATTTATTTATTTGGGGAGATTATTGAATGTCTTATACTCCCCTTCTTTTATTAATTATTTGGGTTTCATCTCTTTAAACTAGTCTGCAATAAGTCTCCAAGGATGAATTCCTATTTCTAATGGGGCAGAAAGAGGATTTTTTCTGGTCATATCGTGACTGATTATCTGGATGTCTACAAAAGGAATTTATGATGTCTCCAAAAGGACTTAATGAGGACTTTCCCAGTAGCCATTTCTTGGGAACGTCATCTGATTAATTTGTTATTATGACAACCACTGTTGGGTGTTGCAACCTATGTTTTGTCTACCTGATACGAATGGTTATGCAATCATAATATTTGAGAACTATATATTATTGTTTTGTGCTAAACCCTTTAAACTTAAATATGTATTAGACCGCCCTAATTGGTGCTTGTCTTATGTCTATAAATATGGGTTTGGTACACTTCCTGTGAAATGACCTGACAAAGATCCTTGCAGCATCCCCAAAAATGTTTTATTTATTAATAAAGGTACATGGTGGAGCGGGGTCTTTTTTCTGCCGTGCACCCCACTAAAGGATGTGAGGTTGATCGCGACTGTCTGTACGTAGCCATGTACTGTATATATCAAATGTCCATATATAAACAATCAAAATGTCTAATAAATGCAATTGAAAACAGCGGTGTCACATCACAAATAACTCGACTCTATCTTGATAAAACACATCAAAGGAATATTGTCCAGAAATCAAAACAATAAATAAAACCAACATTTACACAGCTTTACAAAGCAAAATATATACAAAGCCACTACTACAGGCCATCAGGTCACAATAAGGGCGACTTCAAATGCAGACATCGAAACTTTAATGACCATTGCATTAAAACTGCTGAGCACAACTGCATGTCAGACAAATAGACATAATGCAATGGAATAAGAGGAATAACATCAAAGGATTTACTTACAATCATCAAGGACACATGTCAAACAAACGCGACCAAACAGTGGTGAAAATCAGGAAGTACGATACAAAGATCTATAGATGCGTTTTAAAAGGAGCGAAGACCTTGCCCGGATTCAACACTTTGGGCAGCGCATGCGTGCGGCATTGATCATCTGATGCAAGTAGGCCTATAGTGGAGCTGCTTGGTGCTAATGGACAGCACCTCTGTATAGCAAGCTATGGAATTTTTCCATTTGTGGGTAATTAGACATTCAGTAGACAGAATTAGTTGTAATGCACATATGAAAATCATAACTGTTAGAAACTGTAGGACAAATTGTAAATTGGCACTTCACACAAAAATAGTCTGGGTAGCTATTATTTAACTATTTAATTAACTTTTTAGCAATCTTATGGCTTGGGGGTAGAAGCTGTTCAGAGTCCTGTTGGCTCCAATCTTGCATCGGTACCGCTAGCAGTTCGGCAGCAGAGAGAACAGTCTATGACTTGGGTGGCTGGAGTCTTTGAGAATTTATATGGCATTCCTCTGACACCGCCTGGTTTGAAAGTCCTGGATGGCAGGGAGCTCGGCCCCAGTGATGTACCGGGCCAAACTCACCACCCTGTTTATTGCACTTGTGGTCCGGTGTCATACAGTTGTCGTATCAAGCGGAGATGAAGCCAGTCAAGATGCTCTCAATGGTGCAGATGTAGAACTTTTTGAAGATCTGATGGCCCATGCCAAGTCTTTTCAGCCTCTTGAGGGGAAGAGGCACTGTCATGCCTTCCTCACAACTGTGTGGGTGTGTGTGGACCATGTTATTTCCTTAGTGATGTGGACACCGAGGAACTTCAAGCTCTCAACCCACTCCACTACAGCCCCATCAATGTGGATAGTGGTCTGCTTGAAACATGTAGGCATTACAGACTGGGTCAGGGAGAGATTGAAAATGTCAGTGAATACACTTGCCAGCTGGTTAGCGCATGCTCTGACTAAGCCTCCTTTTAATCTGTCTGGCCCCCCGCCCTTGTGAATGTTAACCTGTTTAAAGGTCTTGCTCACATCGTCTACGGAGATAGACAGTAGACAGATCACACAGTCGTTCAGAACAGCTGGTGCTCTCATGCATGGTTCAGTGTTGCTTGCCTTGAAGTGAGCATTGAAGGAATTCAGCTAATCTGATAGCTGAATCTGATCTCCTTTCTGCAAATCAGATCATGACTCCATTTTGCTCCTTCCTATAGACAAAAACTCAGACAAGACGTGCCCGTGCTAAGGTCAATTCAACGCTTGTCTGACCAATCTAAATACATGCTTCAAGATTGCTTTGATCACATGGACTGGGATATGTTCCGGGCAGCCTCTGAGAATAACATTAATGTGTAAAAGGACACGGTGACTGAGTTCATCAGGAAGTGTATAGGGGACAAATTGGAGTCGCAATTCAACGGCTCAGACGTACATATGTGGCAGGGTATACAGACAATCACAGATTATAAAGGGAAAACCAGCCACATCGCAAACACCGACTTCTTGCCCCCTAGGACAAGCTAAACACCTTTGCCTGCTTTGATGATAACACAGTGCCACCGTGACGGCCCACTTCCAAGGACTGTGGAATTTCGTTCTCTGTGGCCGACGTGAGTAAGACATTTAAGGGTGTTAAGCCTTGCAAGGCTGCAGGCCCAGACGGCATCCCTAGCCGCATCCTCAGAGCACGCCCAGACCAGCTGGCTGAAGTGTTTACAGACAAATTCAATATCTACTTATTCCAGTCTACTGTAGCTAAGAAAGCAAAGGTAACTGAAGTAAATGACTATCGCCCAGAAGTAAATGACTATCGCCCTGTAGCACTCACCTCTGCGATCATGAAGTGCTTTGAGAGACTAGTCAAGGATCATATCACCTCTACCTTACCTGACACCCTAGACCCAATTCAATTTGCTTACCGCCCCCAAAAATCCACATACGATGCAATCACCATCGCACTACACACTGCCCTATCCCATCTGAACAAGACGAATACCTACGTAAGAATGCTGTTCATTGACTATAGCTCAGCCTTCAACACAATAGTATTCTCCAAGCTCATCATTAAGCTCGGGGCCCTGAGTCTGAACCCCGCCCTGTGTAACTGGATCCTGGACTTCCTGATGGGCTGCCCACAGGTGGTGAAGGTAGGAAATAATACCTCCACTTCGCTGATCCCCAACACAGGGGCCCCACAAGGGTACATGTTCAGCCCACTCGTGCACTCCCTGTTCACCCATGACTGTGTGGCCATGCACGCCTCCAACTTAGCCATCAAATTTGCAGACGACACAACAGTAGTAGGCCTGATTACCAACAATAACGAGCCAGCCTACAGGGAGGAGGTGAGGACCCTGGCGGAGTCATGCCAAGAAAATAACCTCTCCCTCAACGTCAACAAAATGAAGGAGCTGATCGTGGACCTCAGGAAACAGCCCCTAAGGTGGAAAGCTTCAAGTTCCTCAGCGTACATCACTAACAATCTGAAATGGTCCACACACACAGACAGTGTGGTGAAGAAGGGGCAACAGCACCTCTTCAACTTCAGGAGGCTGAAGAAATTCGGCTTGGCCCCTAGGACCCTCACAAAAGTTTACAGATGCACAATTGAGAGCATCCTGTCGGGCTGTATCAAAGCCTGGTAAGGCAACTACAACTAAACTTTAATAATGTTTACATACTGCTTTACTCATCTCATATGTACAGTATATACTGTATTCTATTCAACTGTATTTTAATCAATGCCACTCCGACATTGCTCGTCCTAATAGTTATATATTTCTTAATTCCATTATTTTACTTTTAGATTTGTGTGTATTGTTGTGAGTTGTTAGATACTACAACCCTTTTGGAGCTAGGAACACAAGCATTTATGCTACACCCACAATACAATCTGCTGAATATGTGTATGTGACCAATAACATTTCATTTGATTTGATTTATTCTAACAGGCAAGATTTCGAGACTTCCTTAACATTGGAGATCACGCATCAACTGGTGTTAACAAAGAGGCACACCAGTGTGTGTCAAGACAGGGTAATTAAGGATACAGAGGTAGTCTTGTGTGTTGTGTCTGCCTTGTCCTGAAGAATCGAAAGATAAGGTCCTACTTGAGAATTCAGGGGAAGTCATTGTGTTTGTGTAGTCCCTCCCTCCCTCCCTCCCTCCCTCCCTCCCTCCCTCCCTCCCTCCCTCCCTCCCTCCCTCCCTCCCTCCCTCCCTCCCTCCCTCCCTCCCTCCCTCCCTCCCTCCCTCTTCTCCTCTCTCTATCTCTCCCTCCGTATTTTTCTTCCCCTCTCTCTCTGTGCTTCTCTCTCTGTCCATCTCGCCCTCTCTCTCTCTCTCTCTCTCTCTCTCTCTCTCTGTGCTTTTCTCTCTGTCCATCTCACCCTCTCTCTCTCTCTCTCTGTGCTTCTCTCTCTGTCCATCTCACCCTCTCTCTCTCTCTCTCTCTGTGCTTCTCTCTCTGTCCATCTCACCCTCTCTCTCTCTCTGTGTGTTTCTCTCTCTGTCCATCTCGCCCTCTCTCTCTCTCTCTCTGTGCTTCTCTCTCTGTCCATCGCGCCTTCTCTCTCTCTCTCTGTGCTTCTCTCTCTGTCCATCTCGCCCTCTCTCTCTCTCTCTCTCTCTCTCTCTCTCTATCTCTCTCTCTCTCTCTCTCTCTCTTTCTCTGTGCTTCTCTCTGTGCTTCTCTATCTCTCTCTCGCTCTCTATGCTTCTCTCTCTGTCCATCTCGCCCTCTCTCTCTCTCTCTCTCTCTCTCTCTCTCTCTCTATCTCTCTCTCTGTGCTTCTCTCTGTGCTTCTCTCTCTCTCTCTCTGTGCTTCTCTCTCTGTCCATCTCACCCTCTCTGTTTCTCTCTCTGTGCTTCTCTCTCTGTGCTTCTCTCTCTCTCTCTCTCTCTCTCTCTCTCTCTCTCTCTCTCTCTCTCTCTCTCTGTGCTTCTCTCTGTGCTTCTCTCTCTCTCTCTCTCTGTGCTTCTCTCTGTGCTTCTCTCTCTCTTTCTGTGCTTCTCTCTCTGTCCATCTTGCCCTCTCTGTTTCTCTCTCTGTGCTTCTCTTTCTCTCTCTCTCTCTCTCTCTCTCTCTCTCTCTCTCTGTGCTTCTCTCTCTGTCCATCTCGCCCCCTCTCTCTCTCTCTGTCTGTGCTTCACTCTCAATTCAATTTCAACTCAAAAGGCTTAATCGGCATTGGAAACATACTGTATGTTTATATTGCCAAAGCAATTGAAATAGACAGGAAATAAACAAGGGAAATAAACAATCAAAAATGAACAGTAAACATTACACTCACAAACATTTTATATTATTGACTATATACAGTGTTGTAACAATGTGCAAATAGTTGAAGTATGAAAGGGAAAATAAATAAAAAGAGACATATAGGTTGTATTTACAATGGTGTATGTGCTCCACTGGTTACGGTTTTCTTGTGGCAACAGGTCAAAAATATTGCTTCTCTGGTGGCATACTGTGTTATTTAACCTAACACATACGGGAGTTCATCAACATTCTTTGTGGGTCTGCTTAATTTGAGGTAAATATGTGTCTCTGATATGGTCATACAGTTGGAAGGAGGTTAGGAAGTCCAGCTAGGTTTCCTCCTCATTTTGTCTTCTCTTGAGAGCCAGGTCTGCCAATGGTGGTCTCTCTCAATAGCAAGGCTATGCTCACTAAGTCTGTACATAGTCAAGGATTTTCTTAATTTTGGGTCAGTCACAGTGGTCAGGTATTCTGCTACTGTGTACTCTCTGTTTAGGGTCAAATAACTTTCCAGTTTGCTCAGTTATTAATTGTTGATTCTTTCCAATTAATTATCTTTTTGTTTTCTCATGATTTGGTTGGGTCTAATTGTGTTGCTGTCCTGAGGCCACGTCGGGTCTGTTTGTGTGTGTGAACAGAGTCCCCATACCAGCTGGCAGAGGGGACGCTTCTCCAGGTTCATCTTTCTGTAGGTGAGGGCTTTGTTATGTAAGGTTTGAGAATCACTTATTTTTCGCTTGTTGTATGGCCTCCTAATTGCTCTTTCTGGATTTTGATAATTAGCGGGATCTTCCTAAATCTGCTTTGCATGCATTGTTTGGGATTTTACGTTGTACATGGAGGATGTTTTTGCTGAATTCTGCAAGCAGGGTCTCAATTTGGTGTTTGTTCCATTTTGTGAATTTTTGGTTGGTGAGTGGACCCCAGACCTCACAACCATGGGTTCTATAACTAATTAAAGTATTTTAAGCCAGATCCCCTCCTTGGTTGGGAACAGATCTAGGTTTTGCTGTAGGCCCTCCTTGGGAACAGACATAGGTTTTGCTGTAGGCCCTCCTTGGTTGGGAACAGATCTAGGTTTTGCTGTAGGCCCTCCTTGGTTGGGAACAGATCTAGGTTTTGCTGTAGGCCTTCCTTGGTTGGGAACAGATCTAGGTTTTGCTGTAGGCCCTCCTTGGTTGGGAACAGATCTAGGTTTTGCTGTAGGCCCTCCTTGGTTGGGAACAGATCTAGGTGCTGCTGTAGGCCCTCCTTGGTTGGGAACAGATCTAGGTTTTGCTGTAGGCCCTCCTTGGTTGGGAACAGATCTAGGTTTTGCTGTAGGCCTCCTTGGTTGGGAACAGATCTAGGTTTTGCTGTAGGCCCTCCTTGGTTGGGAACAGATCTAGGTGCTGCTGTAGGCCCTCCTTGGTTGGGGACAGAAGCACCAGATCATCTGCAAACAGTAGACATTTTACTTCAGAGTCTAGTTGGGTGAGGCCAGGTGCTGCGGACTGCTCTAGTGCCCTCACCAATTCATTGATATATATTTTGAAGAGGGTAGGGCTCAAGCTGCCACCCTGTCTCACTTCCCAGCCCTGAGGAAAGAAACGTGTGTGTTTTTTGCACATATATTTTTATAATGTTGTATGTTTTTCCCCCAAAACAGCTTTCCAGACCATCATGCCAAATTGAGTCAAAACCTTTTTAGAAATCAACAAGGCATGAGAAGACTTTGCATTTGGTGAATACGTGGTCTGTCATATGGTAAAAAGCCAATTTGACATTTACTCAGGACATTGTTTTCACTGAGGAAATGTTGGAGTTTGTCTCCACTCTTTCTTCCTCTCTATCTGATGTGTGTGTGTGTGTGTGTGTGTGTGTGTGTGTGTGTGTGTGTGTGTGTGTGTGTGTGTGTGTGTGTGTGTCAGGTCTTTATGGATGCAGGTCCAGGGTTCTCTGCAGATAAGAAATAAGGCAGCCTTTTAAGATGTTTCCCATTTAGTTTTCTGATTGAATCTCTAGTCCTTTATCTCTCTTTCTCTTTCAGGCTGAAGTTACACACACTGAAGGAATTTTCATGATATGAAAAAAGTACCCTGGTGGTGCGAGACTTCCATATTCTGCTGTATTCCTGTTTTGTTTTTGTTATCATTTGAAGGTATTCAGATTAAAGCACAGTACCGACCGTGTCCATCATGATAGTGTCATGTTAGATGAGCATCAGACAGTTAATATTTCCAATGTTAATTACATTTAGAGCGGTACGCTTGAGATTATTATCTCTCCTGTTTTAACAGCCCCCCAATCAGGCCACCACACACACACACACACACACACACACACACACACACACACACACACACACACACACACACACACACACACACACACACACACACACACATGGAAAATGCTTAGGCTGGAATTTTCCTAATTAACGTCAACGAAGCGTGATTTATATTGTCCATTTGATACGATTAGTTGGCTTTAATTTGTGTCAAAGTGGCTTGGCGACAAGGTAAGGAGTGTGTGTGTGTTTGTGTGTGTTGTAAGGTGTCTGAGCCTTGTAGCCCATTAACCTGTTTTAATTCAATCAGGGGTCATACTGTCACTCTCGCTGTGTCTCGGGGGTATAGATAGTTTAACAGTCTGCGGCCCCCAGGGTGTGTGTTCATGGAATGGTTTTTGGAAAGTCTTCAGTAAGACTCCATAGTGTAAACCTCCCAGGCGGATTTAATATATGCAAAGGCATACACACACACACACACACACACACACACACACACACACACACACACACACACACACACACACACACACACACACACACACACACACACACACACACAAGACAGGTTAAAGAAGGATTTGTAAGCCTTGAGACAATTGACACATGGATTTCTATGTGTACCATTCAGAGGGTGAATTGGCAAAACAAAATATTTAGTGCCTTTGAACAGGGTATGGTAGTAGGTGCCAGGCACACACCTGTTTGTGTTAAGGACTACAATGCGGAGGGGTGCAACTATATTTTAGGAAGGTTTCGTTAATGTTTTGTACACAGTGTATATTAAAAGTCATTTAAATGTAACAAGCTTTTAAAATTCAATATTGGTGCACAACAATTTCTATGTAAAATACTGTATCAAAGGGACGCAAAAGGCACTGTTTTTGTGGAAGGACCCTTATAAATGTATAAGTGGAGAGGTGTCTATCTATACTGAACAAAAATATAAATGTAACATACTACAATTTCAACGAATTTACTGAGTTACAGTTCATATAAGGAAATTAATCAAATTAAACAAATAAATGAGGCCCTAATCTATGGATTACACATGACTGCACAGGGGTGCAGCAATGGGTGGGAGCCAGGCCCAGCCAATCAGAATTTGTTTTTTGCCACAAAAGGGTTTTATTAAATACTCCTCAGTTTCATCAGCTGTCCGGGTGGCTGTTGTCAGACGATCCCACAGCTGAAGAAGCCGGATGTGGAGGTCCTGGGCTGGCATGGTCACACGTGGTCTGCGGTTGTGAGGCCAGTTGAGCGTACTGCCCTATTCTCTAAAACAACATTGGAGTCGGCTTATGGTAGAGAAAGTATCATTAAATTATCTGGCAACAGCTCTGGTGGACATTCCTGCAGTCAGCATATCAATTGCGTGTTCCCTCAAAACTTGAGACATCTGTGGCATTATGTTTTGTGGCAAAACTACACATTTTAGAGTGGCCTTTTATTGTCCCCAGCTCAAGGTGCGCTTGTGTATTGATTCATGCTGTCTAATCAGCTTCTTGATATCCCACACCTGTCAGGTGGATGGATTATCTTGGAAAAGGGGAAATGCTCATGAACATGGTTGTAAACACATTTGTGCACAACATTTGAGAGAAAATGCTTTTTGTGCGTATGGAAAATGTCTGGGATCTTTTATTTCATGAAACATGGGACCAACACTTTACACATGTTGCGTTTATATTTGTTTTCAGTATATATTACCATCTGGTCACATGTGTACTCCAGATCTCTACTGAATGAATGGTGCTTTATAACTATCAAGGGGACATGTGATGAAATGGAATCAATGGGAAATACAGATAGAGGTTGTTTTGTGGTGGATGGCCAGATGTGTCTAGATGTGGTTCCATGACAGACATGCATTAGGATAAACCTGAATGCCCCAATCAGAAATTAACAAGAATATTGGTATCATAGAATCGGTGACAGGCAATGGGGCTATGTTTTCCCCCAAAACACCACTGTTTGTTGTGTGTGTGTCTGTGTGAATGCTTGTGTACAAGTGCCTGTGTGTGCGGTGTGTTGGGGGCAGGCGTTCTGTGCTGTGTTTCCGTGCATGTGTATGTGTGTATGTGTGCGCTCTCCACACCCTAGCAAACTTCTCCGTAGCAGTAACTTTTAATTACAGGCCCCAACCGTTACTGATTCTCTGCAGCCTCATTTGTCACTCAGCATGAATAAGTTAGGTAGCGAGACGCTGATTGTTTTCTACTCACACACTCTTATCGTGAAAATGTCATTAGCATATCTGTAAAGGTTGAAGGAATGCTTGGATGCTACTCAACTAAATACAGTAAACTGTATATCTTCTCACTGGATACATTTTAGTTATTGTGTGCTCTGTTGAGATGATCAGATTAAATGATTATAGATAGCTATTGGAATATTTATGTTGCCAATTGTATAGCGATCTTGGGTCAAGTACATATCCTTTGAAATACTAAAATAGTTTTAAAATTAGGAGCTGTATTTAGCTTGCCAGGTAACCTACAAACAAAGCAATAAAATAGTCCACTAATGCAAATTCCACTGCCATTGTTGTACAATTCAAGCTGTTTATAAAAATATGTGATGTATTGAGTGACTTTATCATTCAACAATGGACGTCACTTCAATAGAAAGATAGAGAAGAGGGTCTGTGGGTCTGTACCCATCGGTACTCAGAAATTATGTATTTACTCTGAATGATGCTGAAGAATGAAATATCTTGTGCAAGGCTTGCTTTGAGTGTATGTGTGTGTGTGTGTGTGTGTGTGTGTGTGTGTGTGTGTGTGTGTGTGTGTGTGTGTGTGTGTATTTTTGATGTATAACTGATTGTAGATCAAGCTTTTTTCCTATGTGTGAAATTGCATGTCCAGGGTCTCTTGTTACTGCAAGTCTAACGCTGTAATGGCACTGATGTGATGTTGAATATCACATGCTGGCTATGTGTGTGTGTGTGTGTGTGTGTGTGTGTGTGTGTGTGGGTGTGGGTGTGTGGGTGTGGGTGTGTGTGTACCGTGCTGTGTAGTGCCACTGATGTCATGTTGAATATAACAGTGTTTATCTTCCGTTATGCTCTCTTACACCGGTGACAAGACAAGCCTTCAGAATGTGATGTGGTTAACAAGTACAGAAACAAACAAATGCATTTCTGTGATTATTCCATTGGTTCCAATAATCAAGTATATTAGTGGATAGAAAATGTGTGTTATTTTGAGCCAGGAGTGTTGTGGTACTGATACTAAATGTCTTCCCCACCCTTAGTCATCTCTAGTCTGGCAGCCAGAGCTGTTAATTGGTGTATATGTCATCTGATTCCTGACTGTGGGTAGTCTAGGGAGATACAGACAGGGTTTCACCTCTTTCTTCTCTTCTCTCTCTTCTCTACACCAGTGTCAATTCTGCCACTCTTTTTTAGATTTAGTCTAGTCTTTGACATTTTGACAAAAATATAATTAAGTCTTAGTCACATTTTTGTCATTTGAATAATGATTTGGTCAAATTATTGTCTAAATGACTAAAACAGTGGGACATTTTAGTTAACTAAATGCCCTTCCGTTTTAGTCACATCACATTTGTATTGACTCATTCATCTTTAGTAAACATAAATCATGGAATTCCATGTGCTCAAACATACATAGCCTTGTCCTACCAACATAGTTTTCTGCATCACATCCTATTCTCTTCCCAACAGCAGAAATATAATAAGAATATTATAGAATAATTTTCTGGCAAGATAAATTCCTAATTCAGTCTATGTAGATATTGCACATTACATACAAAACAAACCACAGGATGTTTGTTGCACTTTAATTGGGGAGACCAATTTCGTGGTAATGGCTGGAGCAGAATCAGTGGAATGGTATCAAATCTATCAAACACATGGTTTCCATGTGAGAGGCACAATCACCAGATGATGCTGCAAAGTATTGGCAAAGTAGTATGGGTTGCACCTCCATCACTCGGTCACGTCATTGCCATTGTTATTAAAGTTCCACAGATGCCACATTGATGTCCAAAAGTAGAATTGGAGCTGATGACTGTTTCGCCCAGTGATATGTAGTCGAGTCACAAAACCTAGAGTCCGAATATAGTCCCAAGTGTCCTCTGCTCTATTCCATGTCCGAGTCACCAATGGTCGAGTCTCGAGGTGAGTCACAAGTACCTATGGCTGAAGTCTGATTTTCCTGAAGTTGTCCAAGTGCTGAAGTCTGAGTCACTTAGTCCATATTAACTCAAAATAAAGTTATTTACCCAGTCAGATATAGTGTAGTGGCAAGAGGAATTTAGTCAATTAATTGTTTGCTATCTATTTTCCTTTCTTTCTGTGCCACCAAATGTTTGCATATAAGAGAGAAATTGAGATAGAGGGAGTCTGTAGAGATTCCTAAAATGTGTTTTAAATCCCAATAAAAGAGTTTCAAATCACTGGCAGGACACGTCGATAGGGAAAATGGGTCCTTTCACTTTGATGTATTCTGGAGCCATCAGTTATACCTGGTGGTGGTGATTACCATGGGCCTGCTGGGCTGTGACCACACCCCAATCCCATCAACACAATTGAATTTCAGGGCCCAATCTGTATTTCTCCACGTGCCAGCCACGCAATCCTGCAGAGTGAGGGGAAAAATAATGTCCATGTGAACTGCCTGCTTAGAATTCAAATGAAGTGGACATTTGTTTACTTGCTACCAACATAAAGCCTCCTCCTCCCCTCCTGGTGTAGGTAGATGGCTATAGTCACTGTTATCCACTCTTCTGTGGATGTTGTTGGTTAATTTCTTTAACAAATGATCAGGTCTATATAATTATCAAACATACATTAGTAACGGAAAGGAAACACAGACTCTTTGTTAAAGTATTCAAATTCTCTTTTGGTAATACAATTTTAGGCAGAGGTTGGTACAGAGTACAGTATATGATAGCTCTCCCTAGGTTCTGCAAATGTCTAAGACATCCTGTAACTCACATAACCTCTCCCAGTCCTCCTTGCGTGAGTTTCCCTGGCAACAACATTTTAATACATCTAACCTCCCCCTGACAGCAGCAACCATCTTGTCAGCAATTAAAAGCTCAGAAGTAGGTTTGACCCGAAACTTGACCTTTCATCACAAGTATAGGGTCATAACAAGGTGAACGAGTCTAAGCATCTTCTGACAGGTGACTGTTTTCATCAGGCCTGCGGCCGCCGTGTGTTCTCGGTCATCCAGTCGTATTCTCTTCAATGTTACTGTATTGCCGCTGCTGTATCATCAAATGAATTATCTATAGGAGTCTCAGCGATGGTAGCTTAGCGGAGATAGAAATAACAAACAGTCCGCGTTCAACCACGTTGTGCGCTGTGATCAAGCATTCACAAAACCTTGCTAGCTTGATAGTTAGTTAGCATCTAGGCCAGCTGCTGTGACAAGCAGCTTTTCAGACTTTTGGTTGTCAGGATACCTGGACATACAGTACAAGCACAACAGGTGTCACATCCGCTCTGACATCAACAATATGAGGACAGCCCCACAACATGTCGCAGAACCTGCATTAACTCAAGCACACTCTTCCAGTCCCTGCCTCATTTAGTTTACTTTTCACGTACACCTTTTAAGAAAGAGAGATAGAGAGAGGATAAAATATAGTGTGAGAGAGATAAATATTACCAGGGTCACGTTCAATTGGAAAACGTTCTTGAATGTTGCAGATAGACATTCTGTGAATAGAGCCAATGTTATTTCTGTTGAAGAAGCATGTTTCTCTACACCGCATATTTCTATCTGAACATTCCAAAACGTTGCGACCTGCTGAACGTTCCCCAGATTGCTAGCTGGAGCTAGCTAATGATGTAATATGACCAGTGGTGGAAAAAGTACCAAATTGTCATACTTGAGTAAAAGTAAAGATACCTTAATAGAAAACAAGTCAAAGTAAAAGTAACCCAGTAAAATATGCATTGAGTTAAGTCTAAAAGTATTTGATTTTAAATATACTGGACTTAACTATTAAAAATATATGTAATTACTAAAATATACATACAGTAAGTGTCACACCCTGACCATAGTTTACTTTGTATATTTCTATGTTTTGGTTGGTCAGGGTGTGAGCTGAGTGGGCATTCTATGTTTCATGTCTAGTTTGTCTAGTTCTATATTTGGCCTGATATGGTTCTCAATCAGAGGCAGGTGTTCGTCATTGTCTCTGATTGGGAACCATATTTAGGTAGCCTGTTTGGTGTTGGGTTTTATGGGTGATTGTCCTTAGTGTCCTGATGTCCTTTGTCTGTGTTAGTTTACACACGTATAGGCTGTTTCGGTTTTCGTTACGTTTATTGTTTTTGTAGTGTTTGTGTTTAGTGTGTTTTTTCATTAAACATGAATCGCAATCGACACGCTGCATTTTGGTCCGACTCTCCTTCTCACCAAGAATACCGTTACAGTAAGTATCAAAAGTATAAATCATTTCAGATTCCTTATATTAAATGTACGGATAGCCAGGGGCAAACTCCAACACTCAGCACTCCAACACTCAGCACTCCAACACTCAGCACTCCAACACTCAGCACTCCAACACTCAGCACTCCAACACTCAGCACTCCAACACTCAGCACTCCAACACTCAGCACTCCAACACTCAGCACTCCAACACTCAGCACTCCAACACTCAGCACTCCAACACTCAGCACTCCAACACTCAGCACTCCAACACTCAGCACTCCAACACTCAGCACTCCAACACTCAGCACTCCAACACTCAGCACTCCAACACTCAGCACTCCAACACTCAGCACTCCAACACTCAGCACTCCAACACTCAACACTCCAGCACTCCAGCACTCCAGCACTCAGCACTCCAGCACTCCAACACTCAGCACTCCAACACTCAGCACTCCAACACTCAAACAAGATTTACAAAGCATATGTGTTAGTGAGTCCACCAGATCAGAGGCAGTAGGGATGACCAGGGATGTTCTCTGTTTAGTGAGTCCACCAGATCAGAGGCAGTAGGGATAACCAGGGATGTTCTCTGTTTAGTGACTCCACCAGATCAGAGGCAGTAGGGATAACCAGGGATGTTCTCTTGATGAGTGACCTGCTAAGCATTCAAAATATATAATTACTTTTGGGTGTCAGGGAAAATGTATAGAGTAAAGTACATGATTTTCTTTAGGAATGTAGTGAGGTAAAAGCAGCATCTTCTCTTCCTGGGGTCCATACAAACCACGAAACATAATACACAACATTTAAACAAGAACAGCTCAAGGACAGAGAAACTATTTTAAGACACACATATCCTACATATCAATACATGCACACAAACTCTCTTTGTCAAATAGGGGGAGAAGTTTTGTTCCATGAGGTGTTGCTTTGTCTGTTTTCTGAAACCAGGTTTTCTGCTCATTTGAGCAACATGAGATGGAAATGAGTTCCATGCAATACTGTACGCTGGATTTGGGGACTGTGAAAAACCCCTGGTGGCATGTGGGGCAAGTGTGTGTGTCAGAGCTCTGTGTCAGTTGACCATGCAAACATTTTGGGATTTTCAACACATTGTTTCTTATAGAAAGAAAAGGTGCTGCAGTCAGTCTCTCCTCAACTCAATGCACATGACTGAACAAGGTGTAGCCTAAACAAATAGTCCAGAGGTAGCCTACTTTAAAAATGGACCATTTAGTCTTAGGAAAAGAGGGAGACTTGGCTACATTGGATACAGAACCTGTATATGAAATACAGTTGGATAAGTGGGAGGGTTGAGCGAGACTACAAATTCATAGACATCCTACTTTTCTATCGCCTCTCAAGGGAGAGAAAAACATAGCTAGACTGTTGTTTTACTATTTAACTCAATGCTGCTATTGTTTTAAATATCATTAAGCAGCTTGTGTTTTGTAACAAGGAAAAGGTGAACTAACTAAAAGACGGGTGGTGACTGGTTAGAGTCGCCTGTGTGATGTGTATAATTGTAGGCGGAGCTGGAGCAGAGCCTGTCTGCCCACACTAATTGCTTGCTCCCCCGCAGCTCACCAGCTGATGTAGGCTGTGTTTGCCGGGTGTGACGCCTCCTTCCCACTGCTGAACAGAACTGCGCTGCACATCTGTTCTGCGAATATTAGTTGTCACTTAAAAGCTCTCAATCTCTCCAAAAACTCATGTCCAGACCACTTAGTAGTCAGATTTTAGTCACAGAGATAATTTTGTAATTTTTGTTTAGTTATAGTTTTTTATGGGTCTATTTAGTCAGTTATAGTCTCGTCAATTGCCACTGAAAAATAGGTGTTTGGCGAATATTTTAGTCACTTTTTGTTGTTGACGAAATTAACATTGTTCTACCACATCACATCTCTCCTTTCTCCTTTCTTCTGCATCCCTCAATTACTTCTCTCCTCGCTTCTCTCATCCCTCTCCTCACATCACTATCACCTCTTCTCTTTTCTTCCCCAAATTTCCTCCATCCCTCCATCACCTCACTCCATCATGCCCTGTATAAAAGTCTGGGTGGTGCTGTGCCTATTGAGATAAGCTCATCAAAATGTCTCTGTTTCATGATGTCCTACTGCATGGATCACTCATCTGAGGCTTTCAAAGGCTGTTTGGGCAGTTTATTGGTTTCATTGTGCATAATATCTATTTTCTCTCCACATATATTGTCTCTCTCTCTCTCTCTCTCTCTTACTCCCTCTCATGCTCTCACTCTCTCTGTTGTATCCAATCAGGCGGGCGCTGCATTGCAGTTCAGAAAGGGAGGAGGGAGATATTCTATAGGGAGAGAGGAGGGAGGGAAAGCAAAAGAGTGAATGGAAGGAGGGAGGGGGAGACAAGCCATACAGGGAGAGAATAGGCTAATGGGAGATGAGGGAGAGATGGGTGAAGAGAGAAAAAGGAGTGCTAGCTGCACAATAGAGCAGACAGATTACACTGGATACAAAAGAGAGAGGGAACAGAAAAGAGAGACGGGAAAGCAATTTGGATGAAAAGGAAACTGTTAGAGGAGAAATGGAGCTGGAAGTCTGTACAAGTCTTACCCTCAGTGTGGAACAACAATGGTACTGAGCATATTACGATGTTTCACACCAGACAGTGGGGAGCATTTTGACTCTACATATCTCTATTTGTTGATACCTCTGTGATACCTTTGCACCACAACTTGGTCATTGCTTCCACAGAGAGGTTCATATACCCTGTTGCAGGATTTCAGCTCTAGGGATGCTCCTCAAGACCTTGATTAGCTGAATCAGGTATTAGAATACAGCTGGAGCGGGCCTTCCGTGTAACTCAGCAGTCTAAGGCACTGCATCGCAGTGTTGCGGCATTACTACTTGGTCACCTTTTATTATCTATACATAGTCACTTTACCCTTAGCTACATGTAGAAATGACCTTGACTAAACTGTACCCCCGCACATTGACTCAGTAGCGGTACCCTCTGTGATGGCCTTATTATTGTTGTTTTGGCCCAGCGTCGTCTGGGTTTACTTGGCTCATCGCGCTCTAGCCCACCTTGTGGTGGGCTGACGACAGTCGTCAGTTGAATGGTGCACATTGGTGCAGCTGGCTTCCAGGTTAAGCGGGCGGGTGGTAACCTCTAGCGTCGAGCAATCCCGTATCCGGGAGCGTAATCATAGCTCAAAAGCTCATTACCATAACGCAAAGTTAACTATTCATGAAAATCGCAAATGAAATGAAATAAATATATTGGCTCACAAACTTAGCCTTTTGTTAACAACACTGTCATCTCAGATTTTGAAAATATGCGCCCCCTATATCGAAGAAGTGCGGCTTGGCTGGTCATGTTTCGGAAGAAGCATGACTCAACCTTCGCCTCTCATTTTGTTGTTGCAGCGTTGAGACAAGATCGTAATCACGAAATTGGAGAGAAAAAAAAGTAGATAAAAAAAAAGAAATAAAGAATACTGCTGGAGCAAAAACCTGCACATTTGCTCTCCAGGAGGAGGGTTTGCAAGCCAACACTTCTTTGGGGCTTTAGAGCCTAGATTTTCCAATATCCGAGATGGGACATAGAAGTAAACGGTTTGGTATTTTCTGCTAAAGTCTCTGTTACTGTATGAACAAGAACTGGAGAAAGTTGGAAAGGAGGGTGAGAGAGAGGGAGATGGCTGGGGAAAGTGGGAAAGGAGGGTGAGAGAGAGGGAGATTGCTGGGGAAAGTGGGGAAGGAGGGTGAGAGAGAGAGAGGGAGATGGCTGGGGAAAGTGGGAAAGGAGGGTGAGAGAGAGGGAGATGGCTGGGGAAAGTGGAAAAGGAGGGTGAGAGAGAGAGGAAGATGGCTGGGGAAAGTGGGAAAGGAGGGTGAGAGAGAGGGAGATGGCTGGGGAAAGTGGGAAAGGAGGGTGAGAGAGGGAGATGGCTGGGGAAAGTAAAGAGAGAGAGGTTCTGGAGGGCATACTGAATTGGCAATAATTTGTACACAGGTGATGGAAAAAGAAAGCTAAGAATAAAAAGAGATGGAGAGATATGTATGGAATATGGACAGAGAGAAGGTATGTTTCAGAGTAGTGAGTAGAGAAATAACTGCAGAGATAAAAGCAGACAGTGACAGAACGTTAAAAAAATGGAGAGCAAGAAAAATGTAAAGAAAATTGTGAAAACAGTGAGAGAGAGAGTGAAAGAAAGAGAGAGGGAGGAGGGTGGAGTGTATGGATGGGTGAGGTTGCCTCATTACAGAGTAAACACTGGAACAGAAGCCCATCCACTGGAGGATATTGTATTTTACAGACACACACACACACACACACACACACACACACACACACACACACACTTTCTCTCACTTTCCTTTCTCTAACCCGAAAACCAAAACAAAGGTCAGTTGAGTGAGCAAAGAAAACAGATAGTGTCTGATGAGAGAAAGTGAAAGTCACCTGGGTTGTGCCATCAGAGAACACATGCTGCCCTCTCTAGTTCTCTCTCTCACACATACATGTACATTTCCCTTTGGAAATACCTGGATTTCTGCATAAATGGTCATAAAATGTGATCTGATCTTCTTCTAGGTCACAAAAATAGACAAACACTGTCTGCTTAAACTAATAACACACAAACAATTATAAGTTTTCATGTCTTTATTGAACACAGTGTAGACCTTAACAGTTCAGGGTGGGAAAAGTATGTGAACCCTTGGATTTATTAACTGGTTGACCCTCCTTTGGCAGCAATAACCTCAACCAAACGTTTTCTGTAGTTGCGGAACAGACCTGCATAACGGTCAGGAGGAATTTTGGGACCATTCCTCTTTACAAAACTGTTTCAGTTCAGCAGTATTCTTGGGATGTCTGGTGTGAACTGCTCTCTTGAGGTCATGCCACAGCATCTCAATTGGGTTGAGGTCAGGACTCTGACTGGGCCACTCCAGAAGGTGTATTTTCTTGTGTTGAAGCCATTCTGTTGATTAACTTCTTTATTTTGGGTCGAAGTCTTGTTGTATCACCCAACTTCTGTTGAGCTTAAATTGGCAGACAGATAGCCTAACATTCTCCTGCAAAATATCTTGATAAACTTGGAAATTCATTTTTCTGTCAATGATAGCAAGCTGTCAAGGCCCTGAGGGAGCAAAGCAGCCCCAAACCATGATGCTCCCGCCACCATACTTTACAGTTGGGATGAGGTTTTGATGTTGGTGTGCTGTGCCTTTTTCTCCACACATAGTGTTGTGTGTTCCTTCCAAACAACTCAACAGTAGTTTCTTCTGTTCACAGAATGTTTTGCCGGTAGCGCTGTGGAACTTCCAGGTGCTCTTTTGAAAACTTCAGACGTGCAACAATGTTTTTTTTCAACAGCAGTGGCTTCTTTCCGTGGTGTCTCCATTTATAGACAATTTGTCTTACCGTGGACTGATGAACGTCAAGGCTTTTAGAGATACTTTTGTAACCCTTTCCAGCTTTATGCAAGTCGACAATTCTTAATCTTAGTTCTTCTGAGATCTCTTTTGTTCGAGGCATGGTTCACATCAGTCAATCCTTCTTGTGAATAGCAAACTCAAATGTTGTGAGTGTTTTTTATAGGGAAAGGCAGCTCTAACCTTCATCTCCAATCTCGTCTCATTGATTGGACTCCAGGTTAGCTGACTCCTGACTCCAATTAGCTTTTGAAAAAGTCATTAGCCCAGGGGTTCACATACCTTTCCCCCACCCTACATGGTGAATGTTTAAATGATGTATTTAATATAGACAAGAAAAATACAATAATTTGTGTGTTATTAGTTTAAGCACACTATGTTTGTCTATTGTTGTGATCAGATCAAATTTGATTACCTATTTATACAGAAATCCAGATAATTACAAAGGGTTCACATACTTTCTTGCCACTGTACCTGTTTAATGAAGTAGAGACATTCTGTCTGAGAGAGAGAGAAAGAGAAGAGTAATCTCGGTTAACCCAGAACTAAAGTCTCACGTTATTGGTCAGCTGGTTCACAGTTTGTAGGAACCATGTTTCCCATCAATGTCCTCTCGTGCTCTCTCGCTCTCTCGCTCTCTCGCTCTCCCGCTCTCCCACTCTCTGTGTCTCGCTCTCTGTCTGTATCTCGCTCTCTGTCTGTATCCCGCTCTCTGTCTGTATCTCGCTCTCTGTCTGTATCTCGCTCTCTGTCTGTATCTCGCTCTCTGTCTGTATCTCGCTCTCTGTCTGTATCTCGCTCTCTGTCTGTATCTCGCTCTCTGTCTGTATCTCGCTCTCTGTCTGTATCTCGCTCTCTGTCTATCTCGCTCTCTGTCTATCTCGCTCTCTGTCTATCTCGCTCTCTGTCTATCTCGCTCTCTGTCTATCTCGCTCTCTGTCTATCTCGCTCTCTGTCTATCTCGCTCTCTGTCTATCTCGCTCTCTGTCTATCTCGCTCTCTGTCTATCTCGCTCTCTGTCTATCTCGCTCTCTGTCTATCTCGCTCTCTGTCTATCTCGCTCTCTGTCTATCTCGCTCTCTGTCTATCTCGCTCTCTGTCTATCTCGCTCTCTGTCTATCTCGCTCTCTGTCTATCTCGCTCTCTGTCTATCTCGCTCTCTGTCTATCTCGCTCTCTGTCTATCTCGCTCTCTGTCTATCTCGCTCTCTGTCTATCTCGCTCTCTGTCTATCTCGCTCTCTGTCTATCTCGCTCTCTGTCTATCTCGCTCTCTGTCTATCTCGCTCTCTGTCTATCTCGCTCTCTGTCTATCTCGCTCTCTGTCTATCTCGCTCTCTGTGTCTCTCTCGCTCTCTGTGTCTCTCTCGCTCTCTGTCTGTATCTCGCTCTCTGTCTGTATCTCGCTCTCTGTCTGTATCTCGCTCTCTGTCTGTATCTCGCTCTCTGTCTGTATCTCGCTCTCTGTCTGTCTCTCGCTCTCTGTCTGTCTCTCGCTCTCTGTCTGTCTCTCGCTCTCTGTCTGTCTCTCGCTCTCTGTCTGTCTCTCGCTCTCTGTCTGTCTCTCGCTCTCTGTCTGTCTCTCGCTCTCTGTCTGTCTCTCGCTCTCTGTCTGTCTCTCGCTCTCTGTCTGTCTCTCGCTCTCTGTCTGTCTCTCGCTCTCTGTCTGTCTCTCGCTCTCTGTCTGTCTCTCGCTCTCTGTCTGTCTCTCGCTCTCTGTCTGTCTCTCGCTCTCTGTCTGTCTCTCGCTCTCTGTCTGTCTCTCGCTCTCTGTCTGTGAACTAGCCCATAAGAAGCTTCTAAAGCCATGACATCTTTTTCTGGAATTTTCCAAGCTGTTAAAAGGATGGACGTACTTTGGTGCGAAAAGTGCAAATCAATACCAGAACAGCAGCAAAGGACCTTGTGAAGATGCTGGAGGAAACAGGTACAATAGTATCTATATCCACAGAAAAACTAGTCCTATATTGACATAACCTGAATGGCCGCGCAGGAAGGAAGAAGCCACTGCTCCAAAACCACCATAAAAAAAGCCATACTAGAGTTTGCAACTGCACATGGGGACAAAGATCGTACCTTTTGGAGAAATGTCCTCGGGTATGTTGAAACAAAAATAGAACTGTTTGGCCATAATGACCATTGTTATATTTGGAGGAAAAAGGGGGAGGCTTGCAAGCCGAAGAACACCATTCCAACCGTGAAGAACAAGGGTGGCAGCATAATGTTGTGGGGGTGCTTTGCTGCAGGAGGGACTGATGCATTTCACAAAATAGATGGTATCATGAGGAGGAAAATTACGTGGATATATTGAAGCAATATCTCAAGACATCAGTCAGGAAGTTAAAGCTTGGTCGCAAATGGGTCTTCCAAATGGTCAATGACCCCAAGCATACTTCCAATGTTGTGGCAAAATGGCTTAAAGACAACAAAGTCAAGGTATTGGAGTGGCCATCACAAAGCCCTAACCTTAATCCTATAGAAAATGTGTGGGCAGAACTGAAAAAGCATGTGCGAACAAGGAGGCCTACAAACCTGACTCAGTTACACCCGAAATGTTGGAACCTTTTTAAACAATTGAAAGACAAAGCTACTATATACTAATTGAGTGTATGTAAACTTCTGACACACTGGGAATGTGATGAAAAAAATAAAAGCTGAACTAAATCATTCTCTCTACTATTATTCTGACATTTCACATTTTTTTATTAAATAAAGTGGTGATCCTAACTGACCTAAAACCGGGACATTTTACTTGGATTAAATGTCAGGATTTGTGATAAACAAATTTTAAATGTATTTGGCTAAGATGTATGTAAAATCCCGACTTCAACTTTATAATTTTGACCATATATTAAAACAGTGATTTAATTTAAGCCCAAATACAATGTCATTGGTGGAATATTACAAACATTAATTTGAATTAATCTTATGAAAAATCTGACAAAATATCTTTCTTGTGAACTTGCTCCAAGATCACCTTCACTCTCCTCTCTCCTTCATTCTCCGCTCTTCCTCACTCTTCCTCCCTCTTCTCTCTCTTCTTCCACTCCATTGCTCTGATGCCCCAGGAGTAAAGCAGGACTGCACAGCTTCCTCTCCCACTGAGTGAGAAAAATCTGTGTGAGGTTCCACATAAGGTATGAACATATGGCTAAGCAATGCTCTCCCTTCCGTAGTAAGAACACAGGTCATATTTGGTCAAGTTGGTGGTGCAGAGAAATAATCTATTCTCAGTCAACTTCAGCTTGGTACATGAAGGACTGTCAAACTGGAACCATTTAACTCTCATGTTGTCACCACCTCTTGCTCCCGGACATGGCAGGTCTACTGTCTCTCCTATGAAAAACTCCTTGTCAACCGGATGAAACTGCCTATAGAAAGATGGTCAGTGACCTGACAGTGTGGTGTCAGGACAACATCTCCCTCAACGTCAGCAAGACAAAGGAGGTGTCAATGGACTACAGGAAACAGAGAGCAGAACACGCCCCCATCCATATTGACGGGGCTGTAGTGGAGCCGGTCGAGAACTTCAAGTTCCTTGTTGTCCACATCACTAAGGAATTAACACGTTCCACACACACACCAACATAGTCATGAGAAAGGAACAACAATGCCTCTTCCCCCAGGAGGCTGAAACGATTTGGCATGGGCAGCTACACCATTGAGAGCATCTTGACTGGCTGCATCACCGTTTGACATGGCAACTGCTTGGCATCCGACGGCAAGGCGCTACAGAGGGTAGAGGGCACATGGCCCAATACATCACTGGGGCCAAGCTTTCTGCCATCCAGTACCTCTATACCAGATGGTGTCAGAGGAAGGCCCTAACACTTGTCAAAGACTCCAGCCACCTGAGCCATAGACTGTTCTCTCTCTGCTATTACACGGCAAGCGGTACCGATGCACCAAGTCAGGATCAATAGGCCCTGAACAGCTTCTCCCCCCCAAGCCAAAAGACTACTAAATGTTTAACCAATAGCCACCAAGACTACTCTACCTATATTTACATATCTACCTCAATTACGTCGTACCCCTGCAAATCAACTCTGTATTGGTATCCCGTCTATACAGCCAAGTTGTTGTTAGTCATTGTGTATTTATTCCTTGTGTTATAAATGTTTTCTATATATTTTTCCCAGAAACCAAAAACTGTCCAGCCGTGCAGATTATTATAGGACGTTTGTATAATGTTGATGTTGCAAGAAAGTTCCTAAGACACATTTAATCTGTTCTTTAAATGCTTATGTGAAAACGCTGTTCTTTAATAACCTGTCTGGGATAGGGGGTAGCATTTTCCTGTTTGGATGAAAAGTGTGTCCAGAGTAAACTTCCTGCTACTCAGGCCCAGAAGCTAATATATGCATATTATTTGTAGTATTGGATAGAAAACACTCCGAAGTTTCTGAAACTGTTTGAATGACGTCTGTGAGTATAACACAACTCATATGGCAGGCAAAAACCTGAGAAAAATCCAACCTGGAAGTGGGAAATGTAAGGTTTGTAGTTTTTCAACTCATTGTGTTACGGTGCGTAAATGAGGACCCAAAAGCGAATTAACGTAAACAGAGCTTCTTTAATAACAAAACAAACGTAGGCTCAGATGGACCGGCAGATTCCGACAGGACAGGACAAGGTTGCAGCAAACATGACGATAGTCTGGTTCAGGCATGAATAACACAAACAAGAATCCGACAAAGACAGAAACAAAAACAGAGAGAGATATAGAGGACTAATCAGAGGGAAAAAGGGAACAGGTGGGAAAAGGGGTGACGAGGTAGTTAGGAGGAGACAAGGAACAGCTGGGGGAAAGAGGGGGAGAAAAGGTAACCTAATAACGACCAGCAGAGGGAGACAGGGTGAAGGGAAAGGACAGAAACAAGACACAACATGACAATACATGACACATTGCCTATCGAATATACAGTGTCTATGGGGTCATATTGCACTTCCCATGGCTTCCACTGGATGTCAACAGTCTTTAGAAGGTTGTTTGAGGCTTCTACTGTGAAGGAGAGGGGAATGCGAGCTGATTCAACCAGAGGTCTGCCAGAGTGGCATGAGCTGATCACTTGTGTACACGTGAGAGTGACCTGTGTTCCATTGCAATTCTAAAGACAAAGGAATTCTCCGGTTGGAACATTATTGAAGATTTATGTTATAAACATCCTAAAGATTGATTCTGTACTTCGTTTGACATGTTTCTACTTGTATCTGTTATCAAAGTTTATTATGAGTATTTCTGTAAATTAATGTGGCTCTCTGAAAATTCTCAGGATGTTTTTGAGGCACAACATTACTGACCATAAAGCGCAAATGTAAACTGGGATTTTTGGATATAAACATGAACTTTATCAAAGAAAACATACATGTATTGTGTAACATGAAGTTCTATGAGTGCCATCTGATGAAGATCATCAAAGGTTAGTGATGAATTTTATCTCTATTTCTGCTTTTTGTGACTCCTCTCTTTGACTGGAAAATGGCTGTGTGTGTTTTTGTGACTATGATCTGACCTAACATAATCATATGGTGTGCTTTTGCTGTAAAGCCTTTATGAAATCGGACACAATGGGTAGTTTTAATTTGGTGTATTGCACTTGTGAATGTATGAAAGTTACATATTTCAAAAAATAATCTTAATTTTGCGCTCTGCCTTTTCAGCGGAATGTTGTTGAGGGGTTCCCCTTAAGAAGTTTTAAACTCTCTAGGGTATGTGGGATGCTAGCGTCCCATCTGGCCAACATCCAGTGAGATTGCAGAGCACCAAATTCAAATACAGAAATGCTCATTATAAAAATTCTGAAAACAAAACATAGTTTACATAGGTTTAAAGATTATCTTCTTGTAAATTAATCCAACCACGGTGTCAGATTTATAAAATGCTTTTCGGGGAAAGCTTACCTAGCCCAGAAAATACCTAGCCGACAAATTATTACAAACAATAACCAGCCAAGCAGAAGCATTACAAAACTCAAAAACAGAGATAAAATTAATCCCTTACCTTTGATGATCTTCATATGGTGGTACTCAGAAGACATTAATTTACTTAGTAAATGTTCCTTTTGTTCGATAAAGTGTCTTTATATCCAAAAACCTCTGTTTTGTTCGCATGTTTTCTTCAGTAATCCACAGGCTCAAACGCAGTCAAAACAGGCAGACAAAAAAATCCTAATTGTATCCGTAAAATTCATAGAAACATGTCAAACGATGTTTATATTCAATCCTCAGGTTGTTTTTAGCCTAAATGATCTATAATATTTCAACCGGACAATAACGTCATCAATATAAGAGGTAAACAAGAAATGCACTCTCTCGGGATTGAGCATGAAAAAGCTCTGTGGCACGTCAGGCTCCACTCATTCAGACTGGTCTTACTCCCTCATTTATAAGAATACAAGCCTGAAACAATTTCTAAAGACTGTTGACATCTAGTGGAAGGCATAGGAACTGCAAATTGAGTCGTAAGTCAATGGATACTGTAATGGCATTGAATAGAAAACTACAAAAAAAAAAATATATATATACTTCTCGAATGGATTTTTCTCAGGTTTTCTCCTGCCAGGTTTTCGCCTCAACACTATTGTCCCCTCCAAGCTTGTCACCAAGCTTAGGACTCTGGGTCTGAACACCTCCTTCTGCAACTGGATCCTGGACTTCCTGACGGGCCAACCTCAGGTGGTGAGGGTTGGCAACATCCCCTCAGCCACGCTGACACTTAACACAGGGGCCCAACAGGGGTGTGTACTTAGTCCCCTCCTGTACTCCCTGTTTACCCACAACTGTGTGGCCATGCACAACTCCGAAACCATTATCAAGTTCGCTGTCGACACAATGGTGGTAGGCCTGATTACCGGCGACGATGAGTCAGCCTACAGGGAGGAGGTCAGGGACCTGGCAGTGTGGTGCCGGAGCAACAACCTCTCTCAACGTCAGCAAGGGCAAGGAGCTGATGTGGACTACAGGAAATGGGGGTGAGCATGCCCCCATCCACATAGATGGGGCGACAGTGGAGCAGGTAGACAGCTTCAAGATCCTCGATGTCCAGGTCACTAAAAAACTTTAAATAATCCAAGCACACATGCACAGTAGTGAAGAAGGTGCGACAGTGCCTCTTAACCCTCAGGATGTTGAAAGAGTGCGGCATGGGCCTTCAAATCGTACTGGCTGGTTGCATCACTGCTTGGTATGGCAATAGCACCGCCCTGGATCGCATGGCGACAGGCTCTTGAACAGCTTCTATCCCCAAGCAAACAACTGTTAAAAAGCTAACAAAATAGCTACACAGACTATCTGAGTTAACCTTTTATCTTTATAGACCTTTTATTTCAATCTTGCTCTGTCTCTATGGACAATCACAGGGCCCTACGTACTCACACACACTGTCACTCCAATACACACAAACACTCACTGCATCATTTGCTCAGTCACACATAATATGCACATACATTTATACTGACTCTACACACCCACACACACTCACATGCAAGCTGCTGCTACTCTGTTTATCTTGTATCCTGTTGCCTGGTTGTCAACATATGAAGTGTAAAAAAATATGGTTGCGTTTGTATAATTAAAGGTAGAACCATTTCCCTTACAAAAAACCCTTGTCTTCCAAAAAGGGTTATTCAAATCAAGACAACGAACCCTTTTGGAAATCTTTTTTCTCAGAGTGTAGCACAGTGCTCCACAGTGGGGAGCACTGAGAAGGAATACTAGAAGGAATGCTTTACCAACACATACACTATGTAGGTCTCCTTTGACAAACAGGTTTTACGTTATACCTAACTAATACGTATTTTTTTACATTGAAGTATGACTATGAATTAAACCTATGAAAGAAAATGCTGATCAGATGGTCACTGATATCCTAAATACTGTATGGCACAGCTGGCTTCAGACCTGCTCTTGAGCCAGACACTTCAATACCTCCAGTTAACTTTGAGACCATGCATAATGTATCGAGATAGGGGCCTGAGGTGGGAGTTCGTGAGTCTGTTGCTGCAACCTCTTCTCTGGTCAAGGGTTTCTAACACCATCCTTGTGATTTGTTCTCTATGGCAGGAAATAATTGATCAATGATTACATGATTTGATAACTGTGAATTATTTAGTTCATTATAAGGTGTGCATGTTCTCTCTCCCTCTCTCCTCTTTCCTTTCCTTTGCTCTGCACTGTGGTCTGTGCAGAGTGAGGTGTTAAGCTGTGTTTTCATTTGTTTGGGTATACACACACATACAGTATTACAAGCCACACCTAACTTTCCCCTGCTCTCTCCTCTCTCCCTCCAGAAATGTATGAAGTTCGATGCGGACGCTCCTATCTGGTTGTCTAAGCAGCGTATCCTGTGTACTTTGAATCACAGCCTGAAGGATGTGCTGAACTATGGCCTCTTCCAGCCAGCTTACAATGGAAAGGCTGGCAAGTTCCTGGACGAGGAAAGGCAGCTAAAGGAATACCCACTGCCTTCTGCTACACCTGTACCATACCTGGAGGTAGGCCTGCCCCCTCTCTCATTAACATACTTTTTCTATGTGTGTCTTATGGTGCGTATCAGTATGTGTTGTCTGTGAATGTTTGTTTGTTTGTGCGTGTGTGCTTGAGTGTGTGTGTTGGAGTGTATGTTCTCTCTCCTATTGCTGTCATGGTATTGCTATCATATGCCTTCTCCCAGGAGAGACGAAACATTAGGAGCCGGATGTCACCTGTCAATCATTCAATTATCTACTCTGTTCTGTGAGTTAGATATGTGTGCATATGTGTGTGTGAGACTCAGCAGAGATAGTCACACTCTGACAGCAGTGTTCTCAGCTCCCAGATGTCATCTCTAACAGTCCAATGTAGTCGTTCATGGTTCATGATTATATAAAAACACAGCCAATGTGAAGATGTGGTGTTTTTACAGTGAGTAAACGTCATTAGATCTCTCTCTGACAGGATTGTAGATATAGAGAGAGTTCACTGGAGTGCACTCCAACCTTCTCCAGTGAATTGATTATATAATCCATTACTGGATTTATTAAAAGTCAGCCTACATTGTTTGAATACAAATGTTTAATTCCTGTGGGTTTTGAAAATGTAATATTTTTTTTATATCTGTTTCTCATGAGCAAAGTGCAATGTTTCTCCCTATAAATACAGATTCAGTGTTTTCTTCAGATGTCAAGGATGCAGCAACAGTAGGGTAGATGCTGTTGTTGCAGGTAGTTGTATCTTGATCAGGTAGCAGAATGTCTGCTGCTAAATCTTGGCTGCCGGTAGAATTGGTCTGAAGTCAGGGGGATATTGGTCTGAAGTCAGGGGGATATTGGTCTGAAGTCAGGGGGATATTGGTCTGAAGTCAGGGGGATATTGGTCTGAAGTCAGGGGGATATTGGTCTGAAGTCAGGGGGATATTGGTCTGAAGTCAGGGGGATATTGGTCTGAAGTCAGGGGGATATTGGTCTGAAGTCAGGGGGATATTGGTCTGAAGTCAGGGGGATATTGGTCTGAAGTCAGGGGGATATTGGTCTGAAGTCAGGGGGATATTGGTCTGAAGTCAGGGGGATATTGGTCTGAAGTCAGGGGGATATTGGTCTGAAGTCAGGAGGATATTGGTCTGAAGTCAGGAGGATATTGGTCTGAAGTCAGGGGGATATTGGTCTGAAGTCAGGGGGATATTGGTCTGAAGTCAGGGTGATGATGGAGCTGAAGTCAGGGGGATGATGGAGCTGAAGTCAGGGGGATATTGGTCTGAAGTCAGGGGGATATTGGTCTGAAGTCAGGGGGATATTGGTCTGAAGTCAGGGGGATATTGGTCTGAAGTCAGGGGGATATTGGTCTGAAGTCAGGGGGATGATGGAGCTGAAGTCAGGGGGATGATGGAGCTGAAGTCAGGGGGATTTTGGTCTGAAGTCAGGGGGATATTGGTCTGAAGTCAGGGGGATGATGGAGATGGATTAAGCCTAAGGGTTTTACTGTGGCATGATGAAATCATGTTGTACAATTCCACCCTGGTGATAAAGGACAACTTCCTTATGTCTAATTTAATTCCTCATACTACAATGGGCACTATATTATTCCTAGCTTCCAAGGGCGCTGTGCCTGGTTAATAAGAGTTTTGTGGTATTTACAGGTAACTGACAAAATAATAAAGTATATTGAAAGCAGATGCTTCCACACAGGTGTGCTTCCTGAGTTAAATAAGCAATTAACGTCCCCTCATGCTTAGGGTCATGTGGTGGGCACGCCATTACTTTGGCTACCATGGCTATGCCCCCATAGGATGACAATGCCCCACATCCACAGGGCACGAGTATTCACTGCCATGGCAGTCTCAGTAGCCAGATCTCAACCCAATTGAACACTTATGGGAGTTTCTGGAGTGGTGCCTGAGACGGTGTTTTTCCGCCACCATCAACAAAACACCAAATGATGGAATTTCTCATGGAAGAATGGTGTCGTATCTCTCCAATAGAGTTCCAGACACCTGTAGAATCTATGCCAAGGTACATTGAGGCTGTTCTGGCTTCTGGTTGGCTGTGCGTTTTTATAGTATGGTATGTAGCTGTGTGTCTGTGTGTACTGTATGTCAGGCAGTCATAACTGACTGCTGTTTTATTTAACTCTATCTGAGAGGCTCTGCACATTGAGAAATATCTAACTACCCAGGGTTATGCTGTGTGTATGTGCGTATGATGGGTGTATGCTCCCGTGTTTGTCTGTGTGTATGTCTGTGTGTGTACAGTCAGCCAAGGGCCATGGTTTAGATCCATCCCTGATGAAAAAAACAGCATAGACCAGCATAGGCTTGAATCCAGGCTTGTATTTTTGCTGGTGACCAAACTTCATTGTGTTTTCACTAGTGACCAGCATTCGTTGTGTTTTTTTTTCTGGTGACCATCCGTTGTTGTGTTTTTGCTGGTGATCAGCCTTCGCAGTATTTTGGACTTTGGTCACCCGCTAAACCAGCAGCAAGTCACATTATGCTGGCTTGCAAAGTGATGTCTAACAATCCAACAGCTGTATCTTTCATTCAGCCGCAATTTGCATTCCGAATGACTGCCAGGGTTAGGAAGATTATTTGGTACACCCATCTAGTACCGGGTTGGACCCACCTTTGCCTCCAGAACAGCCTGAATTCTTCAGGACATGGATTCCACATGGTGTCAGAAATGTTCTACAGGGATGTTGGTCCATGCTGAAGGGATAGCATCACGCAGTTGCTACAGATTGGAAGGCGGTACATTTACCGGCTCAATTTGGTCTTATGTAGCAAACTTGAAATTGTGTTTTTTACATTAGATGAAAGTGTCACGCCTGCTCCCCCTCTCAAACTCTGGCTCGAGAGCGCCTGACTGCCTATCATTATGCACAACCGACCCCTTCATTACGTACACCTGCATCTCATTGGACCCACCTGAACTCCATCATTATTTGAATGCCTCCCCTTTCTGTTTCATCTGTTTGATCCCCGTGTCTGCATTGATGTCGTTACTTTGTCCCCAGCACAGACGCTGTCCCTGTCCTGTTTCATGTCCATAATTTATTACATGTTTTCCCTGTACTTGCTTCCTGTCTCCAGCGTCGATCCTCACAAAAAGTAGAGACTCGGAGCTAGAAAATGATATCTCATACACTACAGTTGAGGAACAATGAGAAAGTAATTCTGCTTTGAATGTTGATAAACCACTTTTGAGAATGTCCCTTGAATGTTTTGACACACCTACGGGAGAGCTCTTCTTTGTCTACACCCATTCAGCATCGTTCACAGCCTCTAAAGCCTTAGCTCCACCCATCTCTTTATGGATTCACATGTGAGGCCATGTACTAAACAACCAAAGATTTCAGGACTAAAGGCTGGATTATACTACAGGTGTGTTCATAAATTTAATCTGGAGTGCCAGAGTGTGCTCCGAGTGCACTCTGGGCATTCGTAAACTCAGAGCTTGTCAGATTGTCCATTGGCAAATTTGAGCGTTCAGAGCGCACTCTGGCCGTGGAGTAGGGTTGATCCAAGCGTTCTGACCTAACAACAGCACTCAAGCACCCAAGCTAACTAGGTAATGTTGGCTAGCTTGCTAACTACTTCCAGACACAAATGAGAGAACAGCTCACTCTGACCATTTTACTCGCCCTAGCAGAGCTGGTTAGGCTGTTTTTATGTTATAAAGAGCGTTGGTGACTGCAACTGTGTAACTGGAAACAATTTAGTTGCACTTTTTTGCCTACGTTTACTGACACTGGCCATATTCAACGGGTGTTGAGCGTTTATAAATGTGCCAGTTATTCTGCCCTCTGGCACACTCAGACAAGAGTGATCTGAAATCAGAGTAGATAGCCAGAGCTAATTTACTTGCTATGATTATGACAGTAGTCATAGTGACGTCATGAACATTCTATTGAAATGGTTACTTGCATAGTGGTGTCTTTTATTTAGACATGTAGCTAGCTAAACAATGAACCACAATCTGCAGGTTTGCTAACCAACCAGGTTTAATGTTAGCTAGCTAACATTAGGCTATAACTAGCAATACAAATAGCTATGAGATACAAATAATATTACTACACAGATCATACATGTAACTTTAGCTCGCGAGACCGCCAGCTAACATTAGCTAGCTAGCTAAGAGTACACTTTAACTTGAAATTAAAATGACTTTCTGACTAAATTTGAAATGTGGTATAAATAAACACAAAATTCTATGATGGATTTCTACACTTGAATTGAACATGCGACCCTCGGAGCCAGAACTCGCGGCATAGACTCATCCCCCATCCCCAACCACAACTCCTTAGCAAGTTGTAAGCCTACTTAATGGTAATAGCACTCACCGTTGCCCCAAGTGGCCAGCTTTGAAGGCATCTCCCAACATCCTGGGGACCTGGTTGAATGCTGAGTAATGCCTTGGATCTCGAGTGGCCTGGCTAATAAGGGAGCACACATGATGGAAGCATGGAAATAAGCAAAAAAGTGAATGCATTTTATTGTGCGTGTGTGTGTGCACTTTAGGAGTGTAATCTATGGGAGGGTAAAGGGCACTTTCACATGAGAGTAAGTATGTGCTGTAGTTGTATGAGAGTGGTCTTTACAGCAATCTCTGAAATAAAATTGATCAGTCACCAGACACACACACACAAACACACACACACACACACAACCACCTCTCAACCCCAAGGTTTACAGTTTTTTAACTACAGTCTGACAGTGTTCAATGAGACCTGTTTATAAAATCTGTGTTTGTAACCAAACTAATAAACGTCCGGGCTGTGACAAGTTGAGAATGGAAGGCAGAAGATAACTTACTTTTCTATAAATATGTTGTATTTACTTAATAATGAACTAGCAGACTAACTAACTAATTAACTAACTAATAAAGGTTTATTCCAGTAAACCTGTATGGTCTCTGTGTGTTCCTCTCCCAGTTCCGCTATAAGAGACGTGTCTACACACAGACGCACCTGGATGACAAGCAGCTCTCCAAACTACACACCAAGGTAAGAACACACACACATACACACACACACACACAAGCAAGGTAAGACTGCACACCTGTGTTCCACACCGAGAACACCTAATCTTTCCATGACATAGACTGACCAGATGAAACCAGGTGAAAGCTATGATCCCTTATTGATGTTACCTGTTAAATCCACTTCAATCAGTGTATATGAAGGGGAGGAGACAGGTTAAACCCCTTAGAGTCAATTGACAAACCAGGGCTTCAATCTAAGTAACATAATAAAAAAATCCTCATCAGAATTGGTCAGTTTAAGAGATCCATTTTATTGCTTTGGACGCGTCTCAATCTACCGCATCTGCTTCCCGGTTCTCGCACTTCCACATCTGCAGTGAGAGATGGCAGAGCTAGAGTGGTGTTTGTCAGACCATGAGACATCCCGACAATTGGTCTTCACACAAAAAAAGATATAATATATACACTGCTCAAAAAAATAAAGGGAACACTTAAACAACACAATGTAACTCCAAGTCAATCACACTTCTGTGAAATCAAACTGTCCGCTTAGGAAGCAACACTGATTGACAATACATTTCACATGCTGTTGTGCAAATTAAATAGACAACAGGTGGAAATTATAGGCAATTAGCAAGATACCCCCAATAAAGGAGTGGTTCTGCAGGTGGGGACCACAGACCACTTCTCAGTTCCTATGCTTCCTGGCTGATGTTTTGGTCACTTTTGAATGCTGGTGGTGCTTTCACTCTAGTGGTAGCATGAGACGGAGTCTACAACCTCTACAAGTGGCTCAGGTAGTGCAGCTCATCCAGGATGGGACATCAATGCGAGCTGTGGCAAGAAGGTTTGCTGTGTCTGTCAGTGTAGTGTCCAGAGAATGGAGGCGCTACCAAGAGACAGGCCAGTACATCAGGAGACGTGGAAGAGGCCGTAGGAGGGCAACAACCCAGCAGCAGGACCGCTACCTCCGCCTTTGTGCAAGGAGGAGCAGGAGGAGCACTGCCAGAGCCCTGAAAAATGACCTCCAGGCCACAAATGTGCATGTGTCTGCTCAAACGGTCAGAAACAGACTCCATGAGGGTGGTATGAGTGCCCGACGTCCACAGGTGGGGGTGGTGCTTACAGCCCAACACCGTGCAGGACTTTTGGCATTTGCCAGAGAACACCAAGATTGGCAAATTCGCCACAAATCCCCCACTTTGGGGGGCCGCCAGAGGTAGCCTGACTGCCATTAGGTACCGAGATGAGATCCTCAGACCCCTTGTGAGACCATATAATGGTGCAGTTGGCCCTGGGTTCCTCCTAATGCAAGACAATGCTAGACCTCATGTGGCTGGAGTGTGTCAGCAGTTCCTGCAAGAGGAAGGCATTGATGCTATGGACTGGCCCGCCCATTCCCCAGAACTGAATCCAATTGAGCAGATCTGGGACATCATGTCTCGCTCCATCCACCAACGCCACGTTGCACCACAGACTGTCCAGGAGTTGGCGGATGCTTTAGTCCAGGTCTGGGAGGAGATCCCTCAGGAGACCATCCGCCAACTCATCAGGAGCATGCCCAGGCATTGTAGAGAGGTCATACAGGCACATGGAGGCCGCACACACCACTGAGCCTCATTTTGACTTGTTTAAAGTCAAATCAAATCAAATTGATTTATATAGCCCTTCGTACATCAGCTGATATCTCAAAGTGCTGTACAGAAACCCAGCCTAAAACCCCAAACAGTAAGCAATACAGGTGTAGAAGCACGAAAGGACAAAGGACATTACATCAAAGTTGGATCAGCCTGTAGTGTGGTTTTTCACTTTAATTTTGAGTGTGACTCCAAATCCAGACCTCTATGGGTTGATAAATTTGATTTCCATTGATCATTTTTGTGTGATTTTGTTGTCAGCACATTCAACTATGTCAAGAAAAAAGTATTTAATAAGAATATTTCATTCATTCAGATCTAGGATGTGTGTATATACAGTATAACCTCAGCAAAAAAAGAAACGTCCCTTTCTTCCAAAGATAATTCATAAAAATCAAAACCAATCTTAGTCAAACTATCGCAAACTTTTTGTCTTGAAAAAATAGAGAACAGCCGTTTGGGAGCCAAACGAGCCGGCTCACTGAAAAGAGCCGGAATGCCCATCACTATCAGGTGTATACAGCCCAGTACATCACTGGAAACATTCTTCCTGTCATCCTGGCGTGATTTGTTTGGCATACACTGACTTGACACTAGCTAAGTTAACGTTGTTTTGTTCTTTTTTGTTTTACTGTGCCTGCAAACAAGCTGGAAGATTCAGAATCCATTGAGGAGCTTGAACGATTCACTGACGAGTGATACTTACGAACTCAAAGAAACATGTCGCTGGTTTCGGAGGATTCAAGCATTGTTAAGGACAACAAACCCAATTCTACAAAACAATCCAAAACCAGGTTGAATCCATAAATGAAAGGCTTGCCAAACTTGATGGATACATTATGAGAGGATATCAATGCATTATGTTCCAGTCTAGAATTCAGCCAATTTCAGATTGATGATCTAAGGAAAGAGAACACAGAGCCAAAGGTACTGTAGACTCTATTCATGGCAAGGTGGTTGTGGTGCAAAGGGAGAGAAACAACTTAAAGAAGCCTTGCTTGATGTACAGTGTCGATCAACGCGGGACAATCTAATATTTTCAGGGATGCCAGAGAATGACAGCAGCAGATGCTGTGAGGACACAGTCCGAGACTTTATGTCAAATCAACTGAAACTGCCCACTGATGTTGTGCGTAATGTCACTTTCTCCAGTGTCCATGGGAAATAGGCCTGGAAACAGGCCACGGGCTATTATTGCATGTTTTGGCAAATTTTAGCGAAAATAAATGACGAAGAACAGGGGCAGAGAACTCAGAAACACTGATTTTGGAATAAATGATCACTTCCCGACCAAGATCAATGAACGTAGAAAAAAATGTATCCCATCATGAAGGAAAAGCGTTGCCTGAATCAACAAGTCTACATGGTGATGAATAAACTTTACATCAATGGGAAATTGTATCGGAACTCTAGAGTAACTCCCTGACTATTTTAATTCAATGTTCAAATCTGAGTTTGTGTGTTGTAGTCTATCATGACAACTTCATAATTAACTATAACGAATACATGCTCTGTAGATCTCCACTTGACAAAGAAAGGGTTGCATATATTAGCTCAGGTTAATGTATGCAGCCTTCCTAGGTTTTTAACTTGGTCAACATAAATAACATTCGTATTTTGGCTTTGACCGAAATGCATTTAGATGCATCTGTAAATGATGGGCAAATACAAATTAATGGATATAGTCTACTTAGAAGGGACAGGAATAGGAATGGTGGGGGTGTAGCACTGTATATTCAGAATCATATACCTTTTAAGAGGAGGTATGACCTTAATGTATGTCAAATAGAGGCACTATGGGCTCAAGTACATCTGCCTCACCAGGCAGCCATATTGGTAGGATGTGTGTATAGACCTCCTATCTCTAAGGTGTCCTATCTGGATGACTTATGCACTGGGTACCAACAGAGATGTTTTTATCTTGTGTGATTTTAATATACATTGGAACGATCATAATAATACAAATATAACTACATTGATGTGATATGCAGAGAACTGTGGTTAATGATACTACTAGATCATCAACTAAGTTGAGTCATCGTTCAGACACATGCATTGATCTGATCTTCTGTAATATACATTGCAATGCTTAGAAGCTAGATCAATGCCAGTGGGCTGGACAGACCATAATATTGTGACCATAACCATGAACACCAAGGTTCCAAAGAAACCCCCAAGGATTGTGGTCAAGAGAAATGTTTAAACATTTAATTATGAGCTATTTCAAAATGATTTGGCTGCTGTACCCTGGGAGCTGATTTATCTAGAGGATGATTTAAATCATGCTACAGAATGTTTTATTGATTTGCTCACTGAGTTAATAGACCATCATGCACCAGTAAGAAAGAGTACAGTTGGGGCTCATCCATCTCCATGGATTGATGAGGAGGCTTTTTCTCAAAGAAATATGGCAAAAGTCTTAGCAGCCAAATCTGAACTAGAAATTGATGAACTGAATTATAGAACATTACGTAATAATACAGTTAAATTGAATCGTGAGAAAAAAACATTATTTTACAACAATGCTTTTATTGAATGTAAAAATGATTCTAAAAAGGTATGGAATACAGTTAAGCGCTTACTTAGTACATCTATCTCATCATGCCCATCGAGTGTGGAGGTTGGCGGGAGAACAAAACCAGCTGATATTGCCAATAATTTAGCAGATTTTTTTTACAAAGACAATTAATTTATTGAGCAGTAATGTAAACAGACATTCTTCCAAAAAGCTATTGTCCAATGGATTGATGATCATATTATGAGGAACAAGACTGCTCTTTCAGTCTACAAATGGTATCAGTAAAGGAGTTCTAAGCCACCTATTGAAGTCATTACCCAATGGTAAATCTACAGGTGGACTATCTATCTTATGGACAATTTTTACATCGCTATGCTGCTCCCCAGATTGCAGCTCCACTGAAACACATACTTAATTGGTCACTGGAAAAGGGGATGTTTGCAAATGTCTGGAAGCATGCTAATCTTTGTCCTATTCCAAAAGACAGCAAAGAACCCATTACTCCTGGCAATAGTTGACCAATTTGTCTACTCCCTTCACTCAGTAAGATATTGGAGGGTATTGTGAGTAGACAAATATGGGAGTACATGGAAAATAATGATCTGATTACAGCCAATCAGCATGCTTATCTCAAAAACCATTCCACTACCACTGCGTTGGTTGACATGACTGACAAGTGGCTCAATGCTATGGATAATGGCAGGTTTGTGGATGTACTATTTTTAGATTTTAGTGCAGCATTTAATTTGGTGGATCATGAAATAATTTTGACAACATTAATGCATTCTGGTTTAATAAGGAGGTAGCATTGAATTGAATTGGGTACAGGCATATCTAACTGACAGGAAACAGTCCACCTATATCAATGGTTTATTTTCTTCCCATCATGCTTTAAACTGTGGAATACCGCAGGGCAGCTGCCTTGGGCCACTTAATATACACCAACGACCTTCCCTATGCCTTATCTGAAACTCAAGCTACTATATTTGCAGATTATACTACAATTTATACAGCAAGACAATCGGTTCAACAAGTACAGCAAGCTTGATTTGGAGAATATCAGGGAGTGGGTTTGCTGGAACAAACTTATTTTAAACAAAGTTTAACCAAAGTTTTGTTGGTCTGTTCCACTAGGAAAAGGCCAACACAGCATGGGATACAATTTAAATATGGGGGGAGTACAAATTGAGGAAGTGGCAGAAACCAAACTACTGGGAGCGCAGCTAGACAACTGCTTATCATCGTCATCTCAAATAACTCATCTATGTAAAAAAATATTAAAACAGCATGCATGATCAGAAGGACAGCTAAATACTTAGCAAGTAACACAAGCATTAATTGAGAGTCAGGTGAAAATTTTATCAGCATATCGATTGCGCAACCAGGGGTGGAAAAACCTTGGATCATTGTTACTCTAACTTCCGCGACGCATATAAGGCCCTGCCCCGCCCTCCTTTCGGAAAAGCTGACCATGACTCCATTTTGTTGATCCCTGCCTACAGACAGAAACTAAAACAAGAGGCTCCCACGCTGAGGTCTGTCCAACGCTGGTCCGACCAAGCTGACTCCACACTCCAAGACTGCTTCCATCACGTGGACTGGGACATGTTTCGTATTGCGTCAGATAACAATATTGACCAATACGCTGATTCGGTGTGCGAGTTCATTAGAACGTGCGTTGAAGATGTCGTTCCCATAGCAACGATTAAAACATTCCCTAATCAGAAACCGTGGATTGAAACTGAAAGCGCGAATCACTGCTTTTAATCAGGGCAAGGTGACTGGTAACATGACCGAATACAAACAGTGCAGCTATTCCATCCGCAAGGCTATCAAACAAGCTAAGCATCAGTACAGAGACAAAGTAGAATCTCAATTCAACGGCTCAGACACAAGAGGCATGTGGCAGGGTCTACAGTCAATCACGGACTACAAGAAGAAATCCAGCCCAGTCACGGACCAGGATGTCCTGCTCCCAGGCAGACTAAATAACTTTTTTGCCCGCTTTGAGGACAATACAGTGCCACTGACACGGCCTGCAACGAAAACATGCGGACTCTCCTTCACTGCAGCCGAGGTGAGTAAGACATTTAAACGTGTTAACCCTCGCAAAGCTGCAGGCCCAGACGGCATCCCCAGCAGCGCCCTCAGAGCATGCGCAGACCAGCTGGCCGGTGTGTTTACAGACATATTCAATCAATCCCTATACCAGTCTGCTGTTCCCACATGCTTCAAGAGGGCCACCATTGTTCCTCTTCCCAAGAAAGCTAAGGTAACTGAGCTAAATGACTACCGCCCCGTAGCACTCACTTCCGTCATCATGAAGTGCTTTGAGAGACTAGTCAAGGACCATATCACCTCCACCCTACCCGACACCCTAGACCCACTCCAATTTGCTTACCGCTCAAGTAGGTCCACAGACGATGCAATCTCAACCACACTGCACACTGCCCTAACCCATCTGGACAAGAGAATGCTGTTCATCGACTACAGCTCGGCATTCAACACCATAGTACCCTCCAAGCTCGTCATCATGCTCGAGACCCTGGGTCTCGACCCCGCCCTGTGCAACTGGGTACTGGACTTCCTGACGGGCCGCCCCCAGGTGGTGAGGGTAGGCAACAACATCTCCACCCCGCTGATCCTCAACACTGGGGCCCCACAAGGGTGCGTTCTGAGCCCTCTCCTGTACTCCCTGTTCACCCACGACTGCGTGGCCACGCACGCCTCCAACTCAATCATCAAGTTTGCGGACGACACAACAGTGGTAGGCTTGATTACCAACAACGACGAGGCGGCCTACAGGGAGGAGGTGAGGGCCCTCGGAGTGTGGTTTCAGGAAAATAACCTCACACTCAACGTCAACAAAACTAAGGAGATGATTGTGGACTTCAGGAAACAGCAGAGGGAACACCCCCCTATCCACATCGATGGAACAGTAGTGGAGAGGGTAGCAAGTTTTAAGTTCCTCTGCATACACATCACAGACAAACTGAATTGGTCCACTCACACAGACAGCATCGTGAAGAAGGCGCAGCAGCGCCTCTTCAACCTCAGGAGGCTGAAGAAATTTGGTTTGTCACCAAAAGCACTCACAAACTTCTACAGATGCACAATCGAGAGCATCCTGGCGGGCTGTATCACCGCCTGGTACGGCAACTGCTCCGCCCACAACCGCAAGGCTCTCCAGAGGGTAGTGAGGTCTGCACAACGCATCACCGGGGGCAAACTACCTGCCCTCCATGACACCTACACCACCCGATGTTACAGGAAGGCCATAAAGATCATCAAGGACATCAACCACCCGAGCCACTGCCTGTTCACCCCGCTATCATCCAGAAGGCGAGGTCAGTACAGGTGCATCAAAGCTGGGACCGAGAGACTGAAAAACAGCTTCTATCTGAAGGCCATCAGACTGTTAAGCAGCCACCACTAACATTGAGTGGCTGCTGCCAACACACTGACACTGACACTGACACTGACACTGACTCAACTCCAGCCACTTTAATAATGGGAATTGATGGGAAATGATGTAAATATATCACTAGCCACTTTAAACAATGCTACCTTATATAATGTTACTTACCCTACATTATTCATCTCATATGCATACGTATATACTGTACTCTATATCATCGACTGCATCCTTATGTAATACATGTATCACTAGCCACTTTAACTATGCCACTTTGTTTACATACTCACCTCATGTATATACTGTACTCGATACCATCTACTGTATCCTGCCTATGCTGCTCTGTACCATCACTCATTCATATATCCTTATGTACATATTCTTTATCCCCTTACGCTGTGTATAAGACAGTAGTTTTGGTATTGTTAGTTAGATTACTTGTTGGTTATTACTGCATTGTCGGAACTAGAAGCACAAGCATTTCGCTACACTCACATTAACATCTGCTAACCATGTGTATGTGACAAATAAAATTTGATTTGATTTGACGAATTACTGTTCTGTGGTCTGGGGAAATGCATCAGCAATTGAAATTAAGAGGCTGCAGATTGCACAGAAGCAAGGATTGTTTTAAGGTGGAGATATGGTCATTATGTTGTAGTCATGCGCAATGCTCTTGGTTAGTCATCAATCAACAAGATAATTGAAAAAAACATGCTTATTTTATTTCATAAAATACACCATGTAAAATGGCCAAAATCTATTCACAACAGTATTCAGTTGGTAAGAGACAAACATTCAGTAAATACTAGGAATAGATTGTCCAGACAGAAAAGAGTAATAGGCAAAACAACATTTCGGTTTATAGCAATAAAGAAATTGACTAATTTAACTGAACAAACCAGAAACCTTTCAATATATACATTTTAACAATAGTTTCAAACCATTTAAATATAATACATAGGAAAGTTGTGCTGGACGATGGTAGATGAAGAATCAATGTATCTTTTAGGCTGAGTATTTATCGGGTCAATATGTCAGTGTATTATGTTTGTTTGTAACATTGTGTTATATGTGAACATATTATACATTGTATTTGAATGTTTAATGACTGTTGGAAGATTAGTCCAAATGAGGACTGAAATCAAATAAATCCAGGATGTCTCGGAAAAATGTTAAAGACTCCAGCCACCCAAGCCATAGACTGTTCTCTCTGCTTCCGCACAGTAAGCAGTACCGGTGCATCAAGTTTGACATCAACAGGCTCTTGGACAGCTTGTATCCCCAAGCTATAAAACTGCTAAACAGCCAACAGAATGGCTACATCGACCATCTGAGTTGACCCTGGTATTTTATTTTTTATTTTTGCACTGTCTCTACGCACACTCACATGACTCTACACACACACACACTGACAGTCCAACACACACATAACATGCACACACATTTATACCGACTCCACGCATACACACTCACATACAATCATCACTTACGCTGCTGCTACTCTGTTTATCCTGCTGCCTAGTATTCTTATTCCTGTACATATCTACCTATATCACTCCAGTATCCCTGCACATTGTAAATATGGTATTGGAACTGACCCTGTATATAACTTCTTACTTTTTCTTGTTCTTCGTATTTGTTCTTTTTATTTATTGTATGTTTTTGTTCTACATTATGCTCTTGTTTGTGCTACATTGATATTGATTACTGTGTTGTTGTGTTGGAGCTTGCAAGAAAAGCATATCGTTGTACTTGTGCATGTGACATTTAAACTTGAAACCTTAAAGCAAATCAGGCTGCTCTGCTGATTGATTGACTTAATGGTACAATTTGTAATTTTTTGATTAACTTAACAAAAAAGAAGAAATTATATTACCAAACAAAGATAAATGACATAAAACACACCAGAAAAATACTTTAGAGTACCTTAAATGATATCATGGGCAAAAAATCTCCATCATTCATTGAAGGTGATGGGTTATTTTTAACAACACCTTTTGATATTGCCAATCATTCTAATGACTGTTTCAACTAGGTTAGTCAGTTGAGAACAATTTATCATTTACAATGACGGCCTACCCCGGCCAAACCCTTCCCTAACCCAGACGACTCTGGGCCAATTGTGCGCCGCCCTATGGGACTCCCGATCACGGCCAGTTGTGATACAGCCTGGGATCAAACCAGGGTCTGTAGTGACGCCTCTAGCACTGTGATGCACTCGGGAGTATTTCACTAGTAAAAGCGGAAAAACTCTGAAGTAAAATTACATAGAACAGAGAACCATCATATTTTTTTACAAATAAATATAATGAAAGAAAAGGATTGCTGTTTTGAATTAGTGTGGGAGAGGTGTGGGAGAGGTGTGGGAGAGGTGGAAAAATTAAAGTTATCCATCAATAATGATAAGCCACCAGATATACACAACCCAGGACAACCCCAATTATTCAAGCAAACAACCAATTACCTTTTAAAAAACAGATTAAACAACAACTCATGGAATGGCAAGAACTGGGAGGACACACACACACAAACACACTAACATACATATCATTTTTTTGTTGGATTGCTTGTATTATTTTTGGGTTGTATATTATTGTATTTAAAATGTTGTGTGACTGTCCATGGCTATCAGTGTATCTATCTGTAATTGTTTTGTGTTTTTTGTGGACCCCACAAAGAGTAGCTTCTTCTGCTGCAAATGCTAATGGTGATCCAATAAACAAATAAACAAATAAACACACAGAGAGAGAGAAAGCGAGAGACCTGTAGGGTCACACAAGGAGCCACGCAACACTGTCTCAGTGATTGACAACCACAAGAGGTGTGAATGTGTACAGGTTGAATCAAAAGGAGCATGAACAGTGTCTGTGTATCTAGGTTACATAAGATATACTGTACATGTGTTTGTACTGTTGTAATCTACTATATTCAGATGGAATATGATATTTTCTGGAGTTGCACTTCGATACAGGTAACTGCCAAAATAGTGGAAACACTTGAATAAATGAGGGACACAAAGTATATTGAAAGCAAGTGTGGTTCCTGAGTTAATTAAGCAAAGCTTGCTTAGGGTCATGTATAAAAATGCTGGGCAGGCATTATTTTGCCTACCATGGCTATGCCCCAATAGGATAACAATGCCCCCATCCACAGGGCACGAGTGGTCAGTGAATGGTTTGATGAGCATAAAAATGATGTAAACCTTTTGCCATGGCCGTGGCCGTCACAGTCACCAGATCTCAACCAAATTTAACACTTGGGATATTCTGTAGTGGTGCCAGAGACAGCGGTTTCAACCACCGTCAACAAAACACCATAAAGGAATTTCTAGTGGAAGAATGGCGTCAACGCTCTCCAATAGTGTTCCAGACACTTGTAGAATCTATGCCAAGGTGCATTGAAGCTGTTCTGGGTCGTGGTGGCCCAATGCCCTATTAAGACAGTTCATGTTGGTGTTTCCTTTATTTTGTCAGTTAAAACTGCTTGGATCAGTGGGATGCCCCATTTTAAAAACATCCGGTGAAATTGCAGAGCGCCAAATTAAAATGAAACTACTCAAAATATTTAACTTTCATGAAACCACAAGTGCAAACAAACCATGCGATTATCTGAGGACAGCGCCCAGCACACAAATGCATAACAAATAATTTTCAACCAGGGAGTTGCGACACAAAAGTCAGAAATAATGATATAACATATGCCTTACCTTTGAAGATCTTCTTCTGTTGGCACTCCAAAAGGTTCCAGTTACATTACAAATGGTCCTTTTGTTCAATAATGTCCTTCTTTATATCCATAAAAACTCAGTTTAGCTGGCGCGCTTCAGTCAATAATCCACTCGGTTTCCCTCCTTCAAAATGCATACAAAATGAATCCCAAACGTTACTAATAAACTCAATCAACGTTTATAATCAAACCTTATATACCCTAATACGCAAATAAACGATACAATTTAAGACGGAGAATCGTTATTGTCTTTCCCGGTAGAAAAATACCAAAGAACGCGCTCTCATTCACGCGCTTGGAAACACTACAGCCAAAATGGGAAACAAAAATTTCTGGCTAATTTTTCCAGCCTGAAACTCTTTTCCAGTTTGTTGACATCTAGTAGAAGCCCTAGGAACTGCAATCGGGCACGATTTCGCCCTATTATAAAAGTGCCAGACATTGAAATCAGTAGGATTTTTTTTTTTTAATTGGGGGGGTGGTTTGTCCTCGGGGATTCGCCTGCCATTTCAGTTCTGTTATACTCACAGACATAATTTTAACAGTTTATGAAACTTTAGAGTGTTTTATATCCAAATCTACCAATTATCCTAGCTTCTGGGCCTGAGTAGCAGGCGGTTTACTTGTGCACGCTTTTCATCCGGACGTCAAAATACCGCCCCCTATCCAAGAGAAGTTAATGAACTGTATAATTCTACAGATGATCCAAAAAGTGGTCATTTGAGTGTTGTTTGGTCTGCTGTTGACTTTAGCCTGCAGATCTCCACCACAAGACAACCCTGAGAGGGGGCGGGTGGTTTCATGCTCTCAACTCAATGGTCTAAGTCAAACTAATCCCCTTTTCTCCGTGCTAGGGGAGTTCTTATATGTATTGACGGGCTCTACTGGGGAGAAAGAGAGTTAAGTGGTGTAAGCTACACCCCACGCCTAACACACACAAATACAAGTGCACGCATACACACGTTTAAACACGGGGAATGAAACAAACACACTGAGGTCAGACATTAGCCTACATCAGAACAGAGAAACTTGTTTCTCATGGTCTGAGAGTCCTTTGGGTGCCTTTTGGCAAAATACAAGCGGACTGTCATGTGCCTTTTATTGAGGAGTGTCTTCCATCTGGTCACTACCATAAAGGCCTGATTGGTGGAGTGCTACAGAGATTGTTGTCTCCCATCTCCACAGAGGAACTTTGGAGCTCTGTCAGAGTAACCATCGGGTTCTTGGTCACCTCCTGGACCAAGGCCCTTTTCCTCTGATTGCTCAGTTTGGCCAGGCGGCCAGCTCTAGGAAGAGTCTGGTGGTTACACTGTGTTCGTGGGGACCTTCAATGCTGCAGAAATGTTTTGGTACCCTTCCACAGATCTGTGCCTCAACACAATCCTGTTTCTATGGACAATTCCTTCGACCTCATGGCTTGGTTTTTGCTCTGACATGCACTGTCAACTGTGGGACCTTATATAGACAGTTGTGTGCCTTTCCAAATCATGTCCAATCAATTGAATTTAGCACCGGTGGACTCCAATCAAGTCGTAGAAACCTTTCAAGGATGTTAAATGCAAACATGATGCACCTGAGCTCAATTTCAAGTCTCATAGCAAAGAGTCTAAATACTTTAGTAAATAAGGTATTTCTGTATTGTTTTTTATATACATTTGCTAAAATTGAGAAAAAACTGTTTTTGCTTTGTCATTAAGGGGTATTATGTGTAGATTGATGAGTAAAACAATGTATTTAAATAATTTTAGAATAAGGCTGTAACATAACAAATGTGGAAAAAGTCAAGGGGTTTGAATACTTTCCGAATGCACTGTATATAGCTAATTAAGCAGCCCATATTATAGTGCAGCACTTCTAGACTAGCACTGCCGCAGATGATCAAATCAGAGTTTATTAGTCACATGCACAGGGTCCGTAGGGGGATCATGGGGAGGGAGAGGTAGGAAGTCTGGGGGGCAAGAGGGTGACAAGGGGATCAGAAGGTTGATTGGTGGTGGCTATTCAGCAGCCTGATGGTCTGGGGGCAGGAGCAATTGGCCTGTCAGTTTTTTGCCATGATGGTCCTATATTGCCTGTGTCTGAGTGATGAAAGCGGGGAGAACAGGCCGTGGCTCAGGTGGCTGAAGTCCCTGATGACTTTCATGGCCTTTCTGCGACACCTGGTGTTGTAGGTGTCCTGGAGGACAGGCAGTGTGCACCTGATGGTGCGTTCCGCTGGTCATACCACCCTCTGTAGAGCCTTGCAGTCAGCGGTGGTGGAAAATAGTACTGTTGTAAAGTAAAGCATTACTTTTGTTAAGTGTAACGACTAAATGTTTCAGGTAACTAATCCCAACACTGCTTGTGTGTGTGTGTGTGGGGTGGGGGGGGGGGGGGGGGGTCTCAGGGTGATGGACAGGGCAGTATAATGATGCTCTTTCTTCTAGTAGGACAAAAAGAAGCCAGTGTGAACATCATCTTTTGCTAATGTGGAAATCACCTGGACTTCTGTTCTTCTGACTGACTGCTTATACTGTATGAGACATGGGTTAGTGTGCTACTGACTGACGGATTATATGAGACAATAGTAAGTGTGCTACTGACTGACTGGTTATACGAGACAATAGTTGGTGTGCTACTGACTGACTGGTTATACAGGGAGCCCTACTGGAGCATGCTGGCCAGATCCCTACACAAACACACACATGAGAGTGCAGTGCATACATACAGTGCCTTCAGAAGGTATTCATATACCTTGACTTAGTGTGCATTTTGTTGTGTCACAGCCTGAATTCAAAATGGATTTGTATCGCCCATCTACACACAACAACCCATAGTGATGAAGTGAAAACGTGTTTTTAGACATTTTTTCACATTTATTGAAAATAAATTACAGAAATATCCTATTTACATAATTATTCACACCCCTGAGTCAATACTTTGTAGAAGCACCTTTGGCAGTGAAAGTCTTCTGTGTAAGTCTCTAAAAGCTTTCTACACCTGGATTGTGCAACATTTGCCCATTATCATTTTCAAAATTCGTTAAGCTCTGTCAAATTGGTTGTTGATCATTGCTAGACAACTGTTTTCAGGTCTTGCCATAGATTTTCAAGTAGATTTAAGCCAAGACTGTAACTCGGTCACTCAGGAACATTCACTGTGTTCTTGGTAAGCAACTCTAGTGTAGATTTGGCATTGTGTTTTAGGCTATTTTCTTGCTAAAAGGTAAATTAATCTCTCAGTGTCTGGTGGAAAGCAGACTGAACCAGGTTTTCCTCTAGGATTTTACCTCTGCTTAGCTCCATTACATTTATTTTTTTATCCTGAAAAACTTCCCTGTCTTTAACTATTACAGTACAAGCATACTCATAACATGATGCAGCCACCACTATGCTTGAAAATATGGAGAGTGATACTCGGTAATGTGTTGTATTGGATTTGCCCCAAACATGACACTTTTTTTATTCAGGACAAAAATGTAACTGCTTTGCTACATTTTTTGCAGTATTTCTTTAGTGCCGTATCGCAAACAGGATGCATGTTTTGGAATATTTGTTAGGCTTCTTTCAGGCTTCTTTATTTTCACTCTGTCAATTAGGTTTGTATTGTGGAGTAACTACAATGTTTTTGAACCGGGAACCATCCTTAGTTTTCTCCTATCACAGCCATTATGCTTAGTAACTGTTTTAAAGTCACCATTGGGCCTCATAGTGAAATCCCTATAGTGAAATACCATAGTGAAATCCCTGAGCGGTTTCCTTCCGCCTGCATTTTTGTAGTGACTGGGTGAATTGGTTCACCATCCAAAGGGATATTTAATGTCTGTTTTTTTATAAACAAATATGAGCCCTTCATTGTGAGGCATTGGAAAACCTCCCTGGTCTTTGTAGCTGACTCTCGAATTAGGAACCTTACAGATCATTTGTGTGTGAGGTACGGAGATGAGGTAGTCATTCAAAAATCATTTTAAACTCTATTTATTGCACACAGAGTGAGTCCATGCAAATGACTATGTGACTTGTTAAGCAAATATTTACTTCTAAACTTATTTCAGCTTGCAATAACAAAGGGGTTGAATACTTGTTGACTTTATTTTACATTTATTTGTTTGAATTTCAAAAAACATGATTCCACTTAGACATTATGGGGTATTGTGTGTAGGCCAATGACAAAATAATCTAAATGTCATCCATGTTAAATTCAGGCTGTAACATAACAACATGTGGTCCAGATCTATGAATACTTTCTGAAGGCACTGTACATATGCTCACGTCTACACATGCACACACACACACAGTACCCCAGGGCAGTTGAGTTGGAGAGACAGACAGGGAACAGAGGCAGAGAGGAGAGGGCACTTAGTAACGCACTAGTTGGCAATGTGGTTGCTGACATCACTGAGACCACACACACACATACACATAGACACACATGGCTGTGTGTTTGTTTGTTTCCAGCCAAACACACCCTGCTAACTCATGATTAAAGCACTAATTACTATACTCCATTATCATACAACACAGCCCTTCAGCTAGTAGCCTACTATATACAGAGTTTTATCTTCCATTGACAGTGAAAGGCTATTGTAGGTGTGCTGCTCAGAGAGCCAGAGACTGTGTGTGAGTGCATTGTATTGTGAGCCCTCTTTTCATGGCAGTGTTTCTGTGTAGATACAGTGCCTTGCGAAAGTATTCGGCCCCCTTGAACTTTGCGACCTTTTGCCACATTTCAGGCTTCAAACATAAAGATATAAAACTGTATTTTTTTGTGAAGAATCAACAACAAGTGGGACAGACTCATGAAGTGGAACGACATTTATTGGATATTTCAAACTTTTTAACAAATCAAAAACTGAAAAATTGGGCGTGCAAAATTATTCAGCCCCCTTAAGTTAATACTTTGTAGCGCCACCTTTTGCTGCGATTACAGCTGTAAGTCGCTTGGGGTATGTCTCTATCAGTTTTGCACATCGAGAGACTGACATTTTTTCCCATTCCTCCTTGCAAAACAGCTCGAGCTCAGTGAGGTTGGATGGAAAGCATTTGTGAACAGCAGTTTTCAGTTCTTTCCACAGATTCTCGATTGGATTCAGGTCTGGACTTTGACTTGGCCATTCTAACACCTGGATATACCGTTCCATTGTAGATTTTGCTTTATGTTTTGGATCATTGTCTTGTTGGAAGACAAATCTCCGTCACAGTCTCAGGTCTTTTGCAGACTCCATCAGGTTTTCTTCCAGAATGGTCCTGTATTTGGCTCCATCCATCTTCCCATCAATTTTAACCATCTTCCCTGTCCCTGCTGAAGAAAAGCAGGCCCAAACCATGATGCTGCCACCACCATGTTTGACAGTGGGGATGGTGTGTTCAGCTGTGTTGCTTTTACGCCAAACATAACGTTTTGCATTGTTGCCAAAAAGTTCAATTTTGGTTTCATCTGACCAGAGCACCTTCTTCCACATGTTTGGTGTGTCTCCCAGGTGGCTTGTGGCAAACTTTAAACAACACTTTTTATGGATATCTTTAAGAAATGGCTTTCTTCTTGCCACTCTTCCATAATGGCCAGATTTGTGCAATATACGACTGATTGTTGTCCTATGGACAGAGTCTCCCACCTCAGCTGTAGATCTCTGCAGTTCATCCAGAGTGATCATGGGCCTCTTGGCTGCATCTCTGATCAGTCTTCTCCTTGTATGAGCTGAAAGTTTAGAGGGACGGCCAGGTCTTGGTAGATTTGCAGTGGTCTGATACTCCTTCCATTTCAATATTATCGCTTGCACAGTGCTCCTTGGGATGTTTAAAGCTTGGGAAATCTTTTTGTATCCAAATCCGGCTTTAAACTTCTTCACAACAGTATCTCGGACCTGCCTGGTGTGTTCCTTGTTCTTCATGATGCTCTCTGCGCTTTTAACGGACCTCTGAGACTATCACAGTGCAGGTGCATTTATACGGAGACTTGATTACACACAGGTGGATTGTATTTATCATCATTAGTCATTTAGGTCAACATTGGATCATTCAGAGATCCTCACTGAACTTCTGGAGAGAGTTTGCTGCACTGAAAGTAAAGGGGCTGAATAATTTTGCACGCCCAATTTTTCAGTTTTTGATTTGTTAAAAAAGTTTTAAATATCCAATAAATGTCGTTCCACTTCATGATTGTGTCCCACTTGTTGTTGATTCTTCACAAAAAAATACAGTTTTATATCTTTATGTTTGAAGCCTGAAATGTGGCAAAAGGTCGCAAAGTTCAAGGGGGCCGAATACTTTCGCAAGGCACTGTATATGTAGGTGGGATTTTTGTATGGTAGAGAGTATATGATACACAGGCAGGAAGGGATACAAGGCAGAGGATATCATCAGAGGGGAATTATTTTCCCACCATGCTCCCCCTTTTATTTAAACTTTATTTAACTAGGCAAGTCAGTTCAGAACAAATTCCAGGGGCAGAACGACAGATTTTTACCTTGTCAGCTCAGGGATTCAATCTAGAAACCTTTGGGTTACTGGCCCAATGCTCTAACCACTAGGCTACCTGCCGCCCCTGGCAGGTGGGGAGGCAGGTAGAAGCTGTTTAGAAGCCTCTTGGACCTAGACTTGGCACTCCGGTACCGCTTGCCGTGCGGTAGCAGAGAACAGTTTATGATTAGGATGGCTGCAGTCTGACGATTTGTAGGGCCTTCCTCTGACACCACCTGGAATAGAGGTTCTGGATGGCAGAAAGCTTGGTCCCGGCGCTGTACTGGGCCGTACGCACAACCCTCTGTAGTGCCTTGCGGTCGGAGGCCGAGCAGTTGCCATACTAGGCAGTGATGCAACCCGTCAGAATGCTCTCGATGGTGAAGCTGTAACACATTATGAGGATCTGAGGACCCATGCCAAATCTTTTCAGTCTCCTTAGGGGGAATAGGTTTTGTTGTGCCCTCTTCACGACTGTCTCGGTTTGCTTGGACCGTGTTAGTTTGTTGGTGATTTGGACGCAAAGGCAGTTGAAGCTCTCAACCTGCTCCACTGCAGCCCCATCTATGAGAATGGGGGCATGCTCAGTCCTCCTTTTCATGTAGTCCACAAGAATCTCCTTTGTCTTGATCACGTTGAGGGAGAGATTGTTGTCCTTCCACCACGCTGCCAGGTCTCTGACCTCCTCTATAGGCTGTCTCATAGTGTTGTTTACTATGGGTTGTATAGAGACTGAGAGAGTCTAGTGTTGTTTACTATGGGTTGTAGAGAGACTGAAGAGAGTCTAGTGTTGTCTGATATGGGTTGTAGAGAGACTGAAGAGAGTCTAGTGTTGTTTACTATGGGTTGTAGAAAGACTGAATAGAGTCTACTGTTGTTTACTATGGGTTGTAGAGAGACTGAAGAGAGTCTAGTGTTGTTTACTATGGGTTGTAGGGAGATGGAGAGAGTCTAGTGTTGTTTACTATGGGTTGTAGAGAGACTGGAGAGAGTCTAGTGCTGTTTGCAATGGGTTGTAGAGAGACTGAAGAGAGTCTAGTGTTGTCTGCTATGGGTTGTGGGAAAGTATCATCAACTTTCTGTGACACTTGGACTGGAGGGAAGAGCACATAGTCACCCTAAGGAGAAGAGTAGATGAGAGGATGAAAATGGAGCATGTTGGGCAAGGGCCCTGCACAAGCACACACATGAGCATGCAGTGCAAACACACACACACACACACACACACACACACACACACACACACACACACACACACACACACACACACAGTACCCCAGGGCAGATGAGTTGGAGAGACAGACAGGGAACAGAGGCAGAGAGGAGAGGGCACTTAGTAACGCACTAGTTGGCAATGTGGTCGCTGAGAACACACACACACACACACACACACACACACACACACACACACACACACACACACACACACACACACACACACACACACACAGGGTTGCTAGAGCAACGCCACACTAACCAATAACCAGATAAAACAACTGCCTGCCTAAAATGGTTGTGTGTTTGTTTCCCCCTAAATCCACCCTGCAGACCGTTGAAAAGTCGATGTCCGCACAGTCGCGAAAAATCGAATTAGCATAATAATATAAAATACCACATTTCTATACTTGAGTAAAAGTAAAGTTACATTAAAAGAAAATGACTCAAGTAAAAGTGAAAGTCACCCAGTAATATACTACTCGAGTAAAACCCTAAAAGTATTGTTGTTTTAAATATACTTAAGTATCAAAAGTAAATGTAATTTCTAAAATATACTTAAGTATCAAAAGTAAAATTATTAATTATTTCAAATTCCTTATATGAAGCAAACCAGACAGCATGATTTTCCTGTTTTTAAAAAGAGCCAGGGGAGCCAGGGGCACACTCCAACACTCAGACATCATTTTCAAATTAAGCATTTGTGTTTAGTGAGTCTGCCAGATAAGATGCAGCAGGGATGACCAGGGATTTTCTTTTGATAAGTGTGTAAATTAGATAATTTTTCTCTCCTGCTAAGCAATAAAAACGTAACTTTTGGGTGTCAAGTAATATGTGTGGAGTAAAAAGTATATTATTTGTTTTAGAGATGTAGTGGAGTAAAAGTAAAAGTTGTCCAAAATGTAAATAGTAATGTAAAGTACAGATACCCCCAAAAACGACTTAAGTAGTACTTTAAAGTATTTTTACACCACTGACTGCATCTGCCTATGTAACTCTTCTGCATCTGCTGTGAAAGGTGACCGAGCTAGAGCGGTGTTGGTCAGACCATGAGGCAACCCAAAAATCTGTGTAGTTTCTGAATGGTTTGGCCTACTATGGAAAGATGAGACTCTCACAAACACCCCCACAAGTGTCTTGGGACTCATCTGAAGTCGGTACAGCCGATCTGCCAACCTCTGTCTGTAGTGTCTGAACAGTTTGGGATACACACTAATAGGACCCCTCTGCGTAAAGGTGAGACTCTCACAAACACTTACATGTCGGTTTTGCTCGAGGACACCCACAAGCCTCACAAGACTCGTCTGAAGGTCACCAGGTACCATTCGAAAAAATGTATAGTACCGTACCAGTTAAAAGTTTTTATTTTTACTATTTTCTACATTGTAGATAATAGTGAAGACATCAAAACTATGAAATAACACATATCGAATCATGTAGTAACCAAAAAAAGTGTTAAACAAATCAAAATATATTTTAGATGTTAGATTCTTCAAAGTAGCCACCCTTTGTCTTGATGACAGCTTTGCACACTCTTGGCCTTATCTCAACCAGCTTCACTTGGAATGCTTTTCCAACAGTCTTTAAGGAGTTCCCACATATGCTGAGCACTTGTTGGCCTCTTTTCCTTCACTCTGCGTTTCAATTCATCCCAAACCATCTCAATTGGGTTGAGGTCGGGTGATTGTGGAGGCCAGGTCATCTGATACAGCCCTCCATCACTCTCCTTCTTGGTCAAATAGCCCTTAGACAGCCTGGAGGTGTGCTGGGTCATTGTACTTTTGAAAATCAAATGATAGTCCCATTCAGAGCAAACCAGATGGGATGGCGTATTGCTACAGAATGTTGAGATAGCCATGTTGGTTAAGTGTGCCTTGAATTCTAAATAAATCAGTGTCAGCAGCAAAGCACCATCGAACAACCTCCTCCATGATTCACGATGGGAACCACACACATGAAGGCCTGATTCACCCAGTCTCCTCTAAACAGTTGATGTTGAGATGTGTCTGTTACTTGAACTCTGTGAAGCATTTATTTGGGCTGCAATTTCTGAGTCTGGTAACTCTAATGAACTTATCGTCTTTAGCAGAGGTATCTCTGGGTCTTCCTTTCCAGTGGCGGTCCTCATGAGAGCCAGTTTCATAGCGCTTGATGGTTTTTGCAATTGCACTTGAAGAACCTTTAAAAGTTCTTGACATTTTCTGCATTGACTGACCTTCATGTCTTAAAGTAATGATTGGCTGTCATTTTTCTTTGCATATTTGAGCTGTTCTTGCCATAATATGGATTTGGTCTTTTATCAAATAGGGCTTCTGTATACCACCCATACCTTGTCACAACACAACTGATTGGCTCAAACAGATTAAGAAGGAAAGACATTGGACAAATTAACTTTTAACATGGCACACCTGTTAATTTAAATGCATTCCAGGTGACTCCCTCATGAAGCTGGTTGAGAGGATGCCAAGAGTGTGCAAATCTGCCATCAAAGCAAAGGGTAGCTACTTTGAAAAATTCTACAATGTAGAAAATAGTAAAAATAAAGAAAAAACAGAATGGAATGAATTGGTCCAAACTTTCGACAGGCACTGTATACTGTGTATTGAGACTAAACATAAAAATGTTTCCTGACACTTCAGAACAAACTTATTTTAGATTTTTTTGGGGGGCACTGTCTGTTGTTCCATGTACTGAATTTGTTATTCAATGCGTTTGTATGGACTAATAGCATTAAGCCTAAAAATGTTTTTTTTTGCCATAGCATTTTTTTATATATTCTTTTTAATATTTCAAGGGGTCTTACAATTCTAAATTAAATAGCAAAAATAGTATTTGGTATGACCTTAAAACAATTCCATATAGTTTAGGGTTAAGGCATTAATTGCAATACTCCTTTATAATACAACACAGCCCATCAGCTAGTAGCTTATTATATACAGAGTTTTATCTTCCATTGACAGTGAAAGGCTATTGTAGGTGTGCTGCTCAGAGAGCCAGAGACTGTGTGTGAGTGCATTGTATTGTGAGCCCTCTTTTCATGGCAGTGTTTCTGTGTTGAAATATGTAGGTGGGATTTGTATATAATAGAGAGTATATGATACACACGCGAGCACACACACACACACACATAAATATACACAGATGTATGGCAGAGGATGAGAGGATTTCACCAGTGGGGAATCACTTTCACGCAAATCTCCCCTTATAGATAATCCTGTTAAAAAAAAATTGATAGCAACACACACACACACACACACACACACACACACACACACACACACACACACACACACACACACACACACACACACACACACACACACACACACCAAATTGTTTGCATAGTCAACTTACACACAGCTCTGACACACACTCACTTACCTCACCAGAAATGCCACCAGGGGTCTTTTCACAGTCCCTAAATCCAGAACAAATAAAATAAAGAGTACAGTATTATATAGAGCCATTATTGCATGGATCTCCCTTCCATCTCATATTGCTCAAATGAACAGCAACCTGGTTTCAAAATACAGATAAAGCAACAACTAACGGCACAACGCATCTCCCCTATTTGACCGAGACATTTTGTGTGTATGCATTGATATGTAGGCTATGTGTGCCAGTTTAAATTGATGGATACTGAATAAAAATACAACATTCAACAATTTCAAATATTTTACTGAGTTACAGTTCATATAAATAAATCAGTCAATTGAAATAAATAAATTTGGCCCTGATCATGGAACACACATAACTGGGAATACAGATCTGCATCTGTTGGTCACAGATACCTTGCCTCACGCAGCGCCACACACCTCCACATAGAGTTGATCAGGCTGTTGATTGTGGCCTGTGGAATGTTGTCCCACTCCTCTTCAATGACTATGCGAAGTTGCTCGATATTGGAGGGAACTGGAACACGTTGTTGTACACGTCGATCCATAGCATCACAAACATGTCTGGTGAGTATGCAGGACATGGAAGAACTGGGACATTTTCAGTTTGCAGGAATTGTGTACAGATCCTTGCCACATGGGGCAGTGCGTTATCATGCTAAAACATGAGATGATGTCAGCAGATGAATGGCACGACAATGGGCGTCAGGATCTCGTCACTGAATCTCTGTGCATTCAAATTGCATCGATAAAATGCAATTGTGTTCGTTGTCCTTAGATTATGCTTGCCCATACCATAACCCCACTGCCACCATGGGGCTACCCTGTTCACAATGTTGACATCAGCAGACCGATCGCCCACACAACGCGTACACATGATCTGTAGTTGTGAGGGTGCTTGGACGTACTTCCAAATTCTATAAAACAACATTGGAAGTGGCTTATGGTAGAGAAATTAACATTCAATTATCTAGCAACAGCTCTGGTGGACATTCCTGCAGTCCGGATGCTCCCTCTAACCTCGAGACATCTGTGGCATTGTGTTGTGTGACAAAACTGCACATTTTAGAGTGGCCTTTTATTGTCTCCAGCACTAGATGAACCTGTGTAATGATTATGCTGTTTAATCAGCTTCTTGATATTCCACACCTGTCAGGTCGATGGATTATCTTGGCAAAGGAGAAATTCTCACTAACAGGGATGTAAACAAACCCTGTACTCAAAATTTGAGAGAAATAAGCTTCTTGTGCATATGGAACATTTCTGGGATCTTTTATTTCAGCTCATGAAACATGGGACCAACACTTTGCATGTTGCATTCATATTTTTGTTCAGTGTAGTTCTGTCCTTGAGCTGTTCTTGTCTATCAATGTTCTGTATTATGTAATGTTTCATGTTTTGTGTGGACCACTGGAAGAGAAGCTGCTGCTTTCGCAACAGCTAATGGGGATCCTGATAAAATACCAAATACACACACACTGTACTGCAAACATGCTGCAGCAGAAGTCCCTGTTTCTCATTCATGCAGCGTGGGATCGTATTTACTCCTACAGCCAGATACATGCTGCAGCAGAGATGAGATCCATTCATACTCTGACCATTAGTGTGTGTGTCTGCATGTGTGGGCACTCCCACAGACAGACAGTTCACAATACCTGCTAATAACCAGTTCTTTTGTACACGATTATAGTATCAGTAGTGAATGACCTACTGATGCTGAGGACAGCTAACCTGATCCTGCTCTCATCATTATATGAGGGCCAAATACATAGTTGTTTAGAATTACTGTGACAACTCTAAGTTTTCTTTCCATGCATATACCTGACTCTCTTAAAGGAAAACTCATCCCCAAAAACTATATTTTGGTGTTTGTTTCATTAGTCCATTGTTGACATAGTCCCAAAATGATTTGACGCAAAATGCATCGTACGGGATGTCTGCAGATGATTTCTGTATTTTGAAAGTTACATATATTGAAAACTTGATTGCGGCAAAGCAAAACATTTTGGGACTATGTCAACAATGTACTAATGAAACATACCAAAAGATTGTTTTTGCGTGGATTTTTCTTAAACACAGTCGCACAAACCACACACACAACAAGCATACACACACACACCCAGATATAACCATACAACCCCATCACACACTACCATTGCCTTGCCAGCACAGTGTGTACATCGCGGGTGGATACAGTATAGTAAGGGTTTTACTGCACCTAGTGCTTTACATACATCAGCTCCATGTAACAGAGAATACAACATTACTACTGCTGCTACTGGTACTATCCATTTACCCCCTCCCCTCCCTCTCTCTTCTCCCCTCCTCTTTTTCCCTCTTTTCTTCCTTTCCACCTATCTCAATATCTCTCCTCATTTCCTCTCTCTCTCTTGCTCTCTCTCTCCCTCTCCCTTTTCCCTCCCTCCCTCTCTCTGTCCGCATCAGCATCCTGTGAAATCCCTCCTCCATTTCTCGTTTGGTCTGTGTAAGCGCGTGAGTGAGAGTGTGGGTGAGCGTGTGTGTGAGCGTGTGAGTGAGAGTGTGTGCATGTGTGTGTGCCTCTACTACTCTGACAGGATATGAGCGGATGAGTGAGGGAGTGTGAGAGAGGAGGGAAGCCACGGAGAGAAGAGGAAAGAGAGGAGGAAAGGAGAAGAGAGGAGGAGAGGAGAAGAGAAAGGGGGACTGGATATGGCCATGTGCAGGATGTTTTGACGTTGGGACTGTAGTTGATCTTTGGCGGTGTGTGAGTGAGGGTGTGAGCCAGAGTTTGTGTAAGTGTGAGTGTGCGTGTGTGTGTGTGAGATGGGGTCTGCTCTGGGCAGAAGAGAGGAAGCTGAAAGAAAGGAGAGGAAGGCAAGAGAAGCCAGGAAAGCCAAACTCAATAGTAAGGTATCCCACTCGCTCTATCCATCTACACATTTCTCTGTCTGTCCCCCTCTCTATATCTCCTTCTATGTCTGTCAGTGGCTTTTACTCTTTCTCTGTCACTCTCTCATTTTCTCACTCTATGTATCTCTCTCTCTCTCATCTTCCTGTCTCTTATCTTCTCTCTCTGTCTCTCCTCTGTCGTTCAGCTCTGCTGCATGTTAGCAGTGTCAAGAATACGAGTGCTGCAGTTATGTGTGATAGCTACTCTTTCAGCATGCTAATGTTTCTCTCTCTGCACTGTTTCTGCCTGTGTTTGTGTGTACCCACACGTGTGTGTGTGTGTGTGTGTGTGTGTGTGTGTGTGTGTGTGTGTGTGTGTGTGTGTGTGTGTGTGTGTGTGTGTGTGTGTGTGTGTGTGTGTGTGTGTGTGTGTGTGTGTGTGTGTGTGTATATATGTATGCACATGAGGGTGTATCAGTGTGCATGTGTGGAGTGGGACTCCCAGGGACAATAGTGGAATTGTATTTTGTTTCTGTTTCTATTATCATACTTCTCTGCTTCTGTCACATTCTTGTCATAACCCTGGAGTGATGCTCTGAGCGCCTGAAGAAGGACAGAGCTAAGTGTGTGTGTGTGTGTGTGTGTGTGTGTGTGTGTGTGTGTGTGTGTGTGTGTGTGTGTGGCCATATAGTACAAAAATACAGCATACACTACACCACTACAGCACAGTCTACAGCACCGACTACAGCACTGTCTACAGCGCAGACTACGGCACAGTCTACAGCACAGTCTGTAGCTGAGTCCACAGCACAGACTACATCACAGTCTACAGCACCGACTACAGCACTGTCTACAGCGCAGACTACGGCACAGTCTACAGCACAATCTATAGCTGAGTCTACAGCACAGACTACAGCACAGTCTACAGCACAGACTACAGCACAGTCTATAGCTGAGTCTACAGCACAGTCTATAGCTGAGTCTACAGCACAGACTACAGCACAGTCTACAGCACAGACTACAGCACAGACTACAGCACAGTCTACAGCACAGAATACAGCACCGACTACAGCACTGACTACAGCGCCGACTACAGCACTGACTACAGCACAGTCTACAGCACAGACTACAGCACAGTCTACAGCACTGACTACAGCACCGACTACAGCACCGACTACAGCACTGTCTACAGCACAGTCTACAGCACAGACTACAGCACAGTCTACAGCACAGTCTACAGCACAGTCTACAGAGCTTACTATGGCACAGTCTACAGCACAGACTACAGCACAGTCTACAGCACAGACTACAGCAGATCAACTCAAATACAGTGAGAAGCAAAAGAAGAGGGAAAAGATAGTGTGTGTAAGGAGATGGGAGGAGACAAAGCTGACCGAGAGGACACAGAAAGAAAGAGAGGTAGTGAGGGGGAATGAAGAGAAGATGGAAAAAGCAAGAGGGTGAAGTAGAGGGTGATAGGGGGAGAAAGAAAGAAGTAAAGAGCATAGATTGATTGTGGTAGGGTCAGGGTAATGTTGTGAAACCAGGTCACGTAGACCATACAGCCTGGGGCACTGCACTAGACCGCTCTGCACTGCACACTACACTAGACCACTCTGTACTGCACACTACACTAGACCACTCTGCACTACACTAGTCCACTCTGCACTACACTAGACCACTCTGCACTACACTAGACCACTCAACACTGCACACTACACTAGACCACTCTGCACTACACACTACACTAGACCACTCTGCACTACACTAGACCACTCTGCACTACACTAGACCACTCAGCACTGCACACTACACTAGACCACTCTGCACTACACACTACACTAGACCACTCTGCACTACACTACACAACTCTGCACTACACTAGACCACTCTGCACTGCACACTACACTAGACCACTCTGCACTACACACTACACTAGACCACTCTGCACTACACTAGACCACTCTGCACTGCACACTACACTAGACCACTCTGCACTACACTAGACCACTCTGCACTACACTAGACCACTCTGCACTACACACTACACTAGACCACTCTGCACTATACTAGACCACTCTGGACTACACTAGACCACTCTGCAAGACACTAGGCCACTCTGCACTACACTGGACCACTCTGCACTACACTAGACCACTCTGCACTACACACTACACTAGACAACTCTGCACTACACACAACACTAGACCACTCTGCACTACACTAGACCACTCTGCACTACACTAGACCACTCGGCACTAAACTAGACCACTCTGAACTACACTTGACCACTCTGCACTACACTCGACCACTCTGCACTACACTAGACCACTCTGCACTACACTAGACCACACTACACTACACTAGACCACTCTGCAATACACTAGACCACTCTGCACTACACACTACACTAGACCACTCTGCACTATACACTACACTAGACCACTCTGCACTACACTAGACCACTCTGCACTGCACACTACACTAGACCAATCTGCACTACACTAGACACTACACTAGACCACTCTGCAATACACTAGACCACTCTGCACTACACACTACACTAGACCACTCTGCACTACACACTACACTAGACCACTCTGCACTACACTAGACAACTCTGCACTGCACACTACACTAGACCACTCGGCACTAAACTAGACCACTCTGAACTACACTTGACCACTCTGCACTACACTCGACCACTCTGCACTACACTAGACCACTCTGCACTACACTAGACCACACTACACTACACTAGACCACTCTGCAATACACTAGACCACTCTGCACTACACACTACACTAGACCACTCTGCACTATACACTACACTAGACCACTCTGCACTACACTAGACCACTCTGCACTGCACACTACACTAGACCAATCTGCACTACACTAGACACTACACTAGACCACTCTGCAATACACTAGACCACTCTGCACTACACACTACACTAGACCACTCTGCACTACACACTACACTAGACCACTCTGCACTACACTAGACAACTATGCACTGCACACTACACTAGACCACTCTGCACTACACACTACACTAGACCACTCTGCACTACACTAGACCACTCTGCACTGCACACTACACTAGACCACTCTGCACTACACACTACACTAGACAACTCTGCACTACACTAGACCAATCTGCACTACACTAGACCACTCTGCACTGCACACTACACTAGACCACTCTGCACTACACTAGACCACTCTGCACTACACACTACACTAGACCACTCTGCAGTACACACTACACTAGACCTCTCTGCACTAGACTAGACAACTCTGCACTACACTCGACCATTCTGGACTACACTAGACCACTCTGCACTACACTAGACCACTCTGCACTACACTAGACAACTCTGCAATACACACTACACTAGACCACTCTGCACTACACACTACACGAGACCACTCTCCACTACACTAGACCACTCTGCACTACACACTACACTAGACCACTCTGCACTACACTAGACCACTCTGCACTACACCAGACCACTCTGCACTACACACTACACTAGACCACTCTGCACTACACATTACACTAGACAACTCTGCACTACACTAGACCACTCTGCACTACACTAGACCACTCTGCACTACACTAGACAACACTGCACTACACTCGTCCACTCTGCACTACACTAGACCACTCAACACTACACACTACGCTAGACCACTCTGCACTACACACTACCCTAGACTACTCTGCACTACACTTGACCACTCTGCACTACACACTACACTAGACCTCTCTGCACTTCACACTACACTAGACTACTCTGCACTACACAAGACCACTCTGCACGACACACTACACTAGACCACTTTGTACAACACACACTAGACCACTCTGCACAACACATGACCCCCCCCTCTCTCTATGCATGTCCCTCTTTACATCTTCTTCTCCCCCCCCCCTCTTTCTCTTCCTCTTTCTCAATTTGTCACTCCATTTTTCTCACGTTCAGCACCCATTGCAGTGTACAGGTGGGTTCAATGCTGTAGAAGACATGTAGATGTATTTAGCTGTAGTATAATAGATGACTGAGGGGGGTGTAGAAGATTGCCCACGGCAGGCAGAGGATAATAGAGCACTAATGACCCATCGCCTGAATAACTGCACTACCCACGTGTCCCGGATCCCATTTCTACTATTGCTACTCTACCTTACCCTTTGTGTCTCTCTTTATAATGTTCTCTATAAACAAATATATATATCAGTGTGAAAACATGTTGTTGTATAGACTCCTAATTTCACAGTAACACTAAGCAGCTCAAGGCAGCAGTTGACTTTAGATCTCCAGGCCAACATGGTTTAGGCTAATTGTCAGCTCTGTGGAGTGGCAGGCTGTCTGGCTGATTGACTAAATGACTGACTGGAGTGAGACTCCGGACAGGAGCCAGGGTTAGCCTATGAGTCAGAGACTTTGTGGACAGATTCAAAGTGAGGTTAGGTAGCTGGGTAGGTAGCTACTATAAGAACCACTACACATCCTCCTTTGATGCTTCTGAGGCCTAAACCTCAGAAGATCCATAGAATGGGATGGTCATTTGGCACATTGGGGCTGAATTCAGTCCACTTTGTTTTCTTTAGTCAGTTTCTTGTCTGGTTTTCAGCTAATGTTGGTTTTGGACTTGTTGACTCTAGTCTTGTTTTAGTCTGTGTTTAGTCTGGTTTCTTCCTGTTTGTCCATTTGCCTGTCCGTCCTTCGGTCCTTCCGTCAGTCAGTCAGTCTGTGAGCACATGACTGTTCCTGATTCAGCTCTTCTTTTCTCTGGCCTGTTTGATGACTCCATGCATTCCTCACATTTTCCCTGCACACCCCTGCAACCCCCCCCCGCCCCACGCCCCCCCCCCCCCCCCCCCCCCCCCCCCCCACACACCCCCCTCCACCCTCCACCCCACTGACATACACACTGGCAATGGAACCATTTTGAAGTTGTTGTCCTGGTTTCACTGATGATGTTGGACAATGCTGAAATGCTACCTTACTTTGCCATTTGGGAGGGCTGGGGGTGGATGGGGGCAGGGGAGAGGAAGGCAAGTTAGGGACCTCAGTGATGCACAAAGTCCTTTCTCTGCATGTGTGTTTGTGTGTTGGTCAGTGGGGCTGATGGTTTGGCACGTTAGCTGCATTTGTATGTCAGTGAGCCAGCCAGTCCAGCCCTAGCCAGCCGTGCTCTAACCTAACCTGTCTACAGTCGAGGACTTACAGAGTCTAGCCACCATGCTGCTACGCACTGAGAGAACCAACAGGAGCCAAGCAACAGAGGTGAGACACCACATACATTTACTGAGAGGGTCATATGCCATTTCAGGGGTTAAGAGAGTTTGTGGACAAAGAGATAGTTCTAGAATTCAATGGATGGTCAGATTCCAGTAGGCATATGCACTTCAGCCAGACATTCTACTGGGTGTCGGCTGTGAGAGTTCTAGAATGTATTCCTTCCGTAAGCTCTGCAGGGTCTTGATTGTGGACGTTCTAGGTCTAGAATGCATTTTGTCCATAATAGTTTTGCTTACTCCTTGCATGTGTTCAGTTTTTTCCTGTCAAGCTGTGATGGCAGCCAGCTTTACTGGTTTTGCTGTGAATAAAGTATCGCTTGTGTGTAAAACTGGGAAGATTCCTAGAACGCTGAAGGATACTACCAGTTACAATACAGCAGAAGCCCTACAATCAGCGGACTGACAAGTGAAACTTTAAGTAACTGAACTTGTCAAACCAGGAGTTGTTATTTTAAACCAGGAGTTGTTATGTTATACCAGGAATAGTTGTGTCAAACCAGTAATTGTTGCGTCAAACCAGTGTTTTTTGTCCAGATTGACATAGTGTTTGTTCCCCAGCTCTGCCCTGCCCTGCCTGGCTGTGTGAGGTGACTGCTTATGTCATTGGATGGGACCTGCTCACATATTTCATGTGAAAGAGGGGTGGGAGGTGAGGGGTAGGGGGGTGTCATTGATGTCTGAGGTTGCAGTTGCAATACTATGTTGTTTTGGGACATAGCATGATGTCTGCCCTAGAATTGAGCAAAAACGTCTGTCACAATAGAACATATATTAATGTGTACTACAATTATCATCAGCTTTGTTTATCACTTCTGTTACTACTACTACGACTCTACTACTACCACCACTGATTGTAGGCACATTACTGTTTGGGGCACTACTGCTCTGTCTCTCCTCCCTCTCTCTTTTCCCTGTTCTCTCTCCTCTCTCTTTTTCTTCCATCTCTTCTTTCTCCCAGAAAGAGGGTAGCTATGTCATCAGTCCAGAGGAGTACATTTTGATCAATGTTTAATTGTTTAGGTGAGTGGTAGTGGGCACTAAGAGACCACAGTCTGTTGTATATGAGGGAAAGAGAGACATGGTGGAAACCAGCCAAGCATGGAAACACAGTGAATAATGCGTTCCCTGTTGTTGCTATGGTAGCAGGACTCTTCTCAGGTCTGGGAGAATGAGTGTGTGTGAGTGTAATGGGTTGAATTGTTGTCATGAATCAGTAAGAGTATGTCTGTGTACATGTGTGCACACAACATGTGTTTATGTGCGAAGTTACCAGTATTCATTCACATATTTACGAGGCATTAGAAGAAGACAAAAATGTATTTGACCAATTGAATGACATGTATTGCAGGATACATCTATCTTAGAGTTGTACATAGCTGGCCATAAATTAATGTTGCATTTTACTTTATGGGTTATTTAGGCTTCTTCTAACCCATTGCTTTTCTACTTTCTACTGCCTGCAGCGAGACACTTTGTAGCGGGGCAGGGGAAAAAGAGGGAGGAGCATCGAGGATGGTCACAGTCAAATAGGAATCCTGACTTAATGAAGTGGTATTAAAATGCTCAGCCATGTGCTTCTTGTCAGTAACAACCACATCATCAACAATAAGGGACATGGACAGCTGTGAGGAGGAGGGTTATTCTCCAGGTCTTTAACCATTTTCAAGAACTTCTTGGGGTTAGACCCACAGAGAGAGAACTGCTCCTTAAAGTAACTCAGGATAGCCTGAGGGCACTTATTTCTAATTTGCCTGAACGAGAGCCAGTCAGTCTGTGTATGCGTGTGCCGGTGGTGAATGGAATTCACCACCGGAAGAATGGAATTCTTGGGGTGGAGTAACTCAGATCATGGTCTAACCAGGGGCTGAACCTGTTAACATCAAAGAGAGTAGCCTTTTCTGGGTGTTTGGAGTCATACCTTGTGGGATTGGTGATAATCTGAGAAAGATTTAGGGAGTCCCATTGCTTTAGGACTTTGTCAGGTGGCATGTCCCAGTTTAGGTCACCTAGGAGGACAAATTCAGACTTGGTGTAAGAGGCTAGGAGAGAGCTTAGAGCATTTAGGGTACAGGCCGGTGCTGATGGTGGCCGATAACACCCAGCAACAGTAAACAAAGAGTTATTTGAAAGTGTAATGCATAAAACCAGCAAATCAAATTGTTTGGGGACAGACTTGGTGGACACAACCGACCACTGAAGGTGTTCCTTGGTAAAGATTTTCACTCCACCGCTTTTGGAAGATCTGTCTTGCCAATAAAGATTGTAACCAGAAAGGTTTAATTTTGATGTATTTTATTTCACCTTTATTTAACCAGGTAGGTTAGTTGAGAACAAGTTCTCATTTACAACTGCGACCTGGCCAGGATAAAGCAAAGCAGTTCGACACATACAACAACACAGAGTTACACATGGAATAAACAAACATACAATCAATAATACAGTAGAAAAGTCTATATACAGCATGTGCAAATGAATTAGGATAAGAGAGGTACGGTAATATATAGGCCATGGTGGCAAAGTAATTACAATATAGGAATTAAATACTGGAATGGTAGGATGTGCAGAAGATGAATGTGCAATTTGAGATACCGGGGTGCAAAGGAGCAAAATAAATAAATAAATGAATACAGTATGGGGATTAGGTAGATTGGATGGGCTATTTACAGATGAGCTATGTACAGGTGCAGTGATCTGTGAGCTGCTCTGACAGCTGGTGCTTAATTAATGCTAGTGAGGGAGGTAAGAGTCTCCAGCTTCCAAGATTTTTGCAGTTCGTTCCAGTCATTGGCAGCAGAGAACTGGAAGGAGAGGTGGCCAAAGGAAAAATTGGCTTTGTGGGTGACCAGTGAGATATACCTGCTGGAGAGCGTGCTACGGGTGGATACTGCTATGGTAACCAGTGAGCTGAGATAAGGCGGGGATTTACCTTGCAGAGACTTGTAGATGACCTGGAGCAAGTGGGTTTGGCGATGAGTATGAAGCGAGGGCCAGCCAACGAGAGCATACAGGTCACAGTGGTGGGTAGTATATGAAGCTTTGATGACAAAATGGATGGCACTGTAATAGACTGCATCCAATTTGTTGAGTAGAGTGTTGGAGGCTATTTTGTAACTGACATCGCCGAAGTCGTGGATCTGTAGGACGGTCAGTTTTACGAGGGTATGTTTGGCAGCATGAATGGAGGATGCTTCGTTGCTAAATGGGAAGCCAATTCTTGATTTAATTTTGGATTGGAGATACTTAATGTGAGTCTGGAAGGAGAGTTTACAGTCTAACCAGGCACCTAGGTATTTGTAGTTGTCCACATATTCTAAGTCAGAACCGTCCAGAGTAGTGATGCTGGTGGAGGCAGGTGCGGGCAGCGATGGGTTGAAGATTAAGCATGTAGTTTTTCTTGCATTTAAGAGCAGTTGGAGGCCACAGAAGGAGAGTTGTATGGCATTGAAGCTCATCTGGAGGTTATTTAACACAGTGTCCAACGAAGGGCCAGAGGCATACAGAATGGTGTCGTCTGGGTAGAGGTGGATCAAAGAATCACTAGCAGCGAGAGCAACATCATTGATGTATTCAGAGAAGAGAGTCGGCCCGAGATTTGAACCCTGTGGCACCCCCTTAGAGACTGCCAGAGGTCTGGACAACAGGCCCTCTAATTTGACATACTGAACTCTATCGGAGAAGTAGTTGGTGAACCAAGCGAGGCAATCATTTGAGAAACCAAGGCTGTTGAGTCTGCCAATAAGAATGTTGTGAATGACAGAGTTGAACGCCTTAGCCACGTCGATGAATACAGCTGCGCAGTAATGTCTCTTATCGATGGCGGTTATGATACCATTTAGGACCTTGAGCGTGGCTGAGGTGCACCCATGACCAGCTCGGAAACCAGATTGCATAGTGGAGAAGGTATGGTGAGATTCGAAATGGTTGGTAATCTGTTTGTTAACTTGGCTTTCAAAGACCTTAGAAAGGCAAAGTATGATAGATATAGGTCTGTAGCAGTTTGGGTCTAGAGTGTCTCCCCCTTTTTTTTATTTTTTTATTTATTTATCCGTTATTTTACCAGGTAAGTTGACTGAGAACACATTCTCATTTGCAGCAACGACCTGGGGAATAGTTACAGGGGAGAGGAGGGGGATGAATGAGCCAATTGTAAACTGGGGATTATTAGGTGACCGTGATGGTTTGAGGGCCAGATTGGGAATTTAGCCAGGACACCGGGGTTAACACCCCTACTCTTACGATAAGTGCCATGGGATCTTTAATGACCTCAGAGAGTCAGGACACCCGTTTAACGTCCCATCCGAAAGACGGCACCCTACACAGGGCAGTGTCCCCAATCCCTGCCCTGGGGTATTGGGATATTTTTTTTTTAGACCAGAGGAAAGAGTGCCTCCTACTGGCCCTCCAACACCACTTCCAGCAGCATCTGGTCTCCCATCCAGGACCAACCCTGCTTAGCTTCAGAAGCAAACCAGCAGTGGTATGCAGGGTGGTATGCTGCTGGCAATGTACAGGCTTTGAAGATGGGGATGACTGCGGCAGCCTCCCAATCTATGGGAATCTCAGACGATATGAAAGAGAGGTTGAACAGGCTAGTAATAGGGGTTGCAACCATTCCGACAGATACTTTTAGAAAGGTTAACATCAGTGTTCAGAACACTCTTTCTCAGTAATGACCAACACATCTGGATTGGTGATTGGAGATTGGAGAGAGAGTGAGAGAGTGAGAGAGAGAGAGAGAGAGAGAGAGGGAGAGAGAGAGAGAGGGCTATGTGCACACTGCCCACAAAATGAGGTGGAAACTGAGCTGCACTTCCTAACCTCCTGCTCAATGTATGACCATATTAGATAGAGACACATATTTCCCTCAGATTACACAGATCCACAAAGAATTTGAAAACAAACCCAATTTTGATAAACTCCCAAATTCCACGTGCCATCACAGCAGCAAGATTTGTGACCTGTTGCCACAAGAAAAGGGAAACCAGTGAAGAACAAACACCATTGTAAATACAACCCATATTTATGCTTATTTATTTTCCCTTGTGTATTTTAACCATTTGTACATTGTTACAACACTGTATATATACATAATATGAAATTTGTAGTGTCTTTTTTGTGTTTATTTCACTTTTGTATATTATCTACCTCAGTTGCTTTGGCAATGTTAACACATGTTTCCCATGCCGAGAGAGAGAGAGAGAGAGAGAGAGAGAGAGAGAGAGAGAGAGAGAGAGAGAGAGAGAGAGAGAGAGAGAGAGAGAGAGAGAGAGAGAGAGAGAGAGAGAGAGAGAGAGAGAGAGAGAGAGAGAGAGAGAGAGAGAGAGAGAGAGAGAGAGAGAGAGAGAGAGAGAGAGAGAGAGAGAGAGAGAGAGAGAGAGAGAGAGAGAGAGAGAGAGAGAGAGAGAGAGAGAGAGAGAGAGAGAGAGAGAGAGAGAGAGAGAGAGAGAGAGAGAGAGAGAGAGAGAGAGAGAGAGAGAGAGAGAGAGAGAGAGAGAGACGTGTGGTGGGGGTACCTGTACCAGACTGGGGGAGACAGGCCAGGGCAGACGGTGAACAGTTCGCCACATGGAATCCAAGCAGCAGTGCAGCAGGCAATGGGAGGAGGTGTCACACCCACTTGGGAGAAGTTTTTCAGCTAACTAGCTGACGCAGCTAGCAAGTCTCTTTTTCACGTATAAAAGGAGGTCATTAGCTAAGTCTTTTCAGTATCGGCAAATGGTCCTTTACGAAGTCCAAACAAAGTTGTCCAGTGGCTGTTGTATTTTGGAGATTCTGAGGAGGATATCTTCTCTACACAGATGGAGGGGGCTTCAAAGGTGTGAAACTCTCCTGCCATTGTTAGGCTCAAGAGTTTTCACATTTCTCACTTCACTAATTTCAGTCAGATTCTTTCCTAGCAGCATGGTAGCCTTAGATAATAAGCTTTATATATCAAAATTAACGCGCAATTACTGTCTTTTACTTTTTGGCTTCAGAAAGTAGGTTCAGACTGAACACTACTCACAAAATGTTGTGTTGTATGGTATTTCCAGGTGCCGCTATGTTTCTTCTGCAGGTTTTGGTATATAAGTTTTTTTTTTTTTTTATAAGTTTTTGTCATGACAGTCCTTGGTAGTAATAGTCCATTCAGGTAATTTTGTTATAATCAAGGTTTTAGGTATGGAATTGTGAATTGGAATTAAGGTTTTGATGTTGAGGTTAGTATCCTGTTTAGAGTCCTTGCAAAAAAATGTACGTTTATCTACATTTATCCAACTCTAATTCTATATTTTTGCAGAAGAACTCAGGAGCTGATGCTCTCTCTGTCTATTCACTCTCTCTCTCTCCTCTGATGTGCTGAATGAGCTCCTTAAACTTGTCCCGAAAAAACATCTGGGTCAAATGGTTTAGATCCTTTCTTCGACCCTTTCTCTTACCTTTTTAACATGTCTCTCCTCTCTGGAATGGGTCCCAGTTCTTGAAAGGCAGGCTCGGTGATCAAGCTAAACCTAACTGTTATAGGCCAATTTCAATCTTGCTCTGTTCATAAAAAGTGTTGGAAAAATGTGTCTATAATCAACTGACTGGCTTTCATGACGTCTATAGTTTTCTCTCTGATATGAAATCTGGTTTCCGCTCAGGTTATGGATGTACCTATAAAGTTGAAGTCGGAAGTTTACATACTGTACACTGAGGTTGGAGTCATTAAAACTCGTTTTTCAACCACTCCACAAATGTCTTGTTAACAAACTATACTTTTGGAAAATCAGTTGGGACATCTACTTTCTACATCTACTCATTTTTCCAACAATTGTTTACAGACAGATTATTTCACTTATAATTCACTGTATCACATTTCCAGAGGGTCAAAAGTTTACATACACTAAGTTGGCTATGCCTTTAAACAGCTTGGAAAATTCCAGAAAATGATGTCGTGGCTTTAGAAGCTTCTGGCTATTGACATAATTTGAGTGATGGGGCGTTAAGTAGCCTAATGGTTAGGAGGCAGCAAGCAGCCTAGTGGTTAGAGTGTTGGACTAGTAACCGGAAGGTTGTGACATCAAATCCCAGAGCTGACAAGGTAAAAAATCTGTTGTTCTGCCCCTGAACAAGGCAAATCAAATCAAATCAAATCAAATTTTATTTGTCACATACACATGGTTAGCAGATGTTAATGCGAGTGTAGCGAAATGCTTGTGCTTCTAGTTCCGACAATGCAGTAATAACAAGTAATCTAACTAACAATTCCAAAACTACTGTCTTGTACACAGTGTAAGGGGATAAAGAATATGTACATAAGGATATATGAATGAGTGATGGTACAGAGCAGCATAGGCAAGATACAGTAGATGGTATCGGGTACAGTATGTACAAATGAGATGAGTATGTAAACAAAGTGGCATAGTATAGTATAAAGTGGCTAGTGATACATGTATTACATAAGGATACCGTCGATGATATAGAGTACAGTATATACGTATGCATATGAGATGAATAATGTAGGGTAAGTAACATTTATATAAGGTAGCATTGTTTAAAGTGGCTAGTGATATATTTACATCATTTCCCATCAATTCCCATTATTAAAGTGGCTGGAGTTGAGTCAGTGTCAGTGTGTTGGCAGCAGCCACTCAGTGTTAGTGGTGGCTGTTTAACAGTCTGATGGCCTTGAGATAGAAGCTGTTTTTCAGTCTCTCGGTCCCAGCTTTGATGCACCTGTACTGACCTCGCCTTCTGGATGATAGCGGGGTGAACAGGCAGTGGCTCGGGTGGTTGATGTCCTTGATGATCTTTATGGCCTTCCTGTGACATCGGGTGGTGTAGGTGTCCTGGAGGGCAGGTAGTTTGCCCCCGGTGATGCGTTGTGCAGACCTCACTACCCTCTGGAGAGCCTTACGGTTGAGGGCGGTGCAGTTGCCATACCAGGCGGTGATACAGCCCGCCAGGATGCTCTCGATTGTGCATCTGTAGAAGTTTGTGAGTGCTTTTGGTGACAAGCCGAATTTCTTCAGCCTCCTGAGGTTGAAGAGGCGCTGCTGCGCCTTCTTCACGATGCTGTCTGTGTGAGTGGACCAATTCAGTTTGTCTGTGATGTGTATGCCGAGGAACTTAAAACTTGCTACCCTCTCCACTACTGTTCCATCGATGTGGATAGGGGGGTGTTCCCTCTGCTGTTTCCTGAAGTCCACAATCATCTCCTTAGTTTTGTTGACGTTGAGTGTGAGGTTGTTTTCCTGACACCACACTCCGAGGGCCCTCACCTCCTCCCTGTAGGCCGTCTCATCGTTGTTGGTAATCAAGCCTACCACTGTTGTGTCGTCCGCAAACTTGATGATTGAGTTGGAGGCGTGCGTGGCCACGCAGTCGTGGGTGAACAGGGAGTACAGGAGAGGGCTCAGAACGCAACCTTGTGGGGCCCCAGTGTTGAGGATCAGCGGGGAGGAGATGTTGTTGCAACCCATTGTCCCTAGGCTGTCATTGAAAATAAGATTTTGTTCTTAAATGACTTGCCTAGTTAAACAAAGGCAAAGGTAATAATACAATTGGAGGTGTACTTGTGGATGTATTTCAAGGCATACCTTGAAAGTCAGTGCCTCTTTGCTTGACGTCATGGGAAAATCAAAAGACATCAGCCAAGACCTCAGAAAAAAATGTCTAGACCTCCACAAGTCTGCTTCATCCTTGGGAGCAATTTACAAACACCTGAAGGTACTAAGTTCACCTGTACGAATAACAGTACGCAAGTATAAACACCATGGGATCACGCTGCTGTCATGCTGCTCAGAAAGAAGATTTTTTTTGTCTCCTAGAGATGAACGTACTTTGGTTCGAAAAGTGTAAATCAATCCCAGAACAACACCTTGTGAAGATGTTGTAGGAAAACGGTACAAAAGTATCTATATCCACAGTAAAACGAGTCCTATATTGACATAACCTGAAAGGCCACTATCCAAAACCGCCATAAAAAAAGCCAGACTATGGTTTGCAACTGCACATGGGGACAAATATCGTACTTTTTGGAGAAATGTCCTCTGGTCTGATGAAATAAAAATATAACTGTTTGGAGGAAAAAGCGGGAGGCTTGCAAGCTGAAGAACACCATCCCAACTGTGAAGCAACGGGGACGGCAGCATCATATTGAAGCAACATGTCAAGACATCAGTCAGGAAGTTAAAGCTTGGTCGCAAATGGGTCTTCCAAATGGACAATGACCCCAGGCATACTTCCAAAGTTGTGGCAAAATGGCTTAATTACAACAAAGTCAAGGTATTGGAGTGGCCATCACAAAGCCCTGACCTCAATCCTATAGAACTGAAACAGTTTGTGCGAGCAAAGAGGCCGACAAACCTGACTCAGTTACACCAGCTCTGTCAGGAGGAATGGGCCAAAATTCACCAAAATTATTGTGGGAAGCTTGTGGAACGCTACCCAAAACATTTGACCCAAGTAAAAAAAAAATTGAAGGCAATGCTACCAAATACTAATTGAGTGTATGTAAACTTCTGACCAACTGAGAATGTGATGAAAGAAATGAAAGCTGAAATAAATCATTCTCTACTATTATTCTGACATTTCACATTCTTAAAATAAAGTGGTGATCCTAACTGATCTAATACAGGGAACTTTTTACTAGGATTAAATGTCATGATTTGTGAAAAACTGAGTTTAAATGTATTTGGCTAAGGTGTATGTAGACTTCTGACTTCAACTGTTTCACTGCAACCTTAAAGGTCTTAAATGATGTCACTGCTGCCCTTGACTCTAAGCAATGTTGTGCTGCTATTTATATTGACTTGGCCAAAGCTTTTGATACTGTAGACCATTGTGGGTCGGCAAAGGATTATTAATGTCTCTTAGGGGTCTTTGGCCTGGTTTGCTAACTACCCCTCTCAAAGAGTGTAATGTGTAAAGTCAGAACATCTGCTGTTTCAGCCACTGCCTGTCTCCAAGGGAGTACCCCAAGGTTCGATCCTAGGCCCCCCGCTCTTCTCAATTTTCATCAACAACATAGCTCAGGCAGTAGTAAGCTCTCTCATCGATTTATATGCAGATGATACAGTCTTATACTCAATGGCATAATATGGAGTTGGTCCCCCATTTGCTGTCATAACATCCTCCATTCTTCTGTGAAGGCTTTGCACTAGATGTTGGAGCATTGCTGCGGGGACTTGATTTCATTCAGCCACGAGCATTAGCGAGGTCGGACACTGATGTCGGGTGATTAGGCCTGGCTCGCAGTCGGCATTCAAATTCATCCCAATGTGTTCGATGGGCTTGAGTTGTGCAGGCCAGTCAAGTTCTTCCACAACAATCTCGACAAACCATTTCTGTATGGACCTCACTTTGTGCACGGGTTCATTGTCATGCTGAAACAGGAAAGGGCCTTCCCCGAACTGTTTCCACAAAGTTGAAAGCACAGAATAATATAGAATATCATTGTATGCTGTAGCGTTACCATTTCCCTTCACTGGAACTAAAGGGCCTAGCCTAAACCGTGACAAATATCACTAGACAATTATTACTCTTCCACCAAACTTTACAGTTGGCACTATGCAATCGGGCAGGCAGCACTCTTCTGGTATCCACCACACCCAGATTCATCCATCGGACTGCCAGATGGTGAGGCATGATACATCACTCCAGAGAACGCGTTTCCACTGCGCCGGAGTCCAATTATGGCGAGCTTTCCACCACTCCAGACAACACTTCGGATTGCTCATGGTGATCATAGGCATGGAATCCAATTTCATGAAGTTCCCGGCGAACAGTTCTTGTTCCAGGGGCAGTTTGGAGGTCAGTAGTGAATATTGCAACCAAGGACAGACGATTTTTACACGCTATGCGCTTCAGCACTCGGCGGTCCTGTTCTGTGAGCTTGTGTGGCCTAACACTTCGCGGCTGAGCCGTTGTTGCTCCTAGACCTTTCCACTTCACAACACCAGCACTTACGGTTGACCGGGGCAGCTCTAGCAGGGCAGAAATATGACTAACTGACTTGGAAGGGTGGCGTCTTATGGCGGTGCCACATTGAAAGTCACTGAGCTCTTCAGTACTGGCCATTCTACCACTAATGTTTTTTATGGAGATTGCATGGCTGTGTGCTCGGTCAGTTTTATAGACCTGTCAGCAATGGGCCGAATCCACTAATTTGGGTGGAAGGACTGTGTGGAGGGGTGTTCTTGGATGGTTGAGGGGCAGCTCTTGGAGATCTGTGGGGGGGGGGGGGGGGTTCTTGGAGGGCTGGTGGCCTGGCGGTTGGGAGCTTGGGCCAGTGGCTGATGGGTTACTGGTTCGGGTCCTTGACCTGGGCGTTGACCCTGGTTGCTTCTGTGGGGCGCTCTGGGTGGGTGTCTGTTAGATGACTGATGTGATGTAGATGTTGAGTGGCTTCACTGCAAGTAGATTGTATGTTTTATATATTCAATATAAAAAAAAAGTAATAAAAAATGAAGGGGTGTCCACAAACCTATTGCAACCCTCATCCTCCACATACAGCAGCTGTTCCGCCAGTCACATTCTGTTAAAGTTCCCCAAAGGACATCCCTGGGTCACTCCTCTTTTCATTTCGCGGCAGCTAGCAACTGGAACAAGCTACAAAAAAAACTCAAACTGTACAGTTTTATCTCCATCTCTACATTCAAATATTCAATCATGGACACTCTTCCTGACACTTGTGGCTGCTTCACGTGATGTAGTCTTGTCTATACCTTTTTATTGTCTGTTCCTAGCAATGTTTGTACCATGTTTGTGCTGCTACCATGTTGTGCTGCTGCCATGTTGCATTGCTACCATGTTGTGTTGTTGTCATGTTGTGTTTCTGCCATGTTGTATTAGGTCTTATGGTGTCTCTCTTGTTGTGATGTGTGTTTTGTCCAAAAAGGAGGCCTTTTGCCTCTTGGTAGGCTGTCATTGTATAAATGAGTTCCTTCGTAATTGACTTGCCTAGTTAAATAATACCATGGAGGAGCTTAGAAGAGAGGAACCCCCTCAAACTTTTATTCCATTGGCTGGAATGCAGCTGTTGCAAGAGTGCATTTTTCACTGGCTGTCAACTGGTTCCAAAAACAATGATTGAGGTAGGTTAAACTTATTAAATTCAACCATTATTGGGTTAAAATACACATATACATTTGTGAATAGCCATCCACAACAACCACAATCTATATGGTGGAAATAGCTAAACGAGAGAGCAGCAGTGTGATTCACATCAATGCGCTATGTAGATATCAATAATAAGTTATATTCGTATCCCCCGTAGGCTACACCACTGCTGTAGTCCTTACCTCAAGGCGTTTATTCAAATTGGATGTATAATCTTTGGATGCCAACACCAGTCTTACCATTGGAAGACATAGACTGTAGCCTACAAATGCCTGTTCCTGCTCTTTTCCCGCGATCCATCACACATTTGATGTGTCATCGTAGTGGTCTCTGACTTGTGGTCAGACTCACTCAGGCCTTGTTTCCAACAAGCTCTCGCAGTCTCACATCAGAATTAGAAGTTTATTTATCGCTGGAATTAAACATGCAACCTTAGGCATCAGTGGCAGAAACGTACACCAATCTGCCATCCCCGTCTGCAACACCCTAGGAAAACTGAAACCTACTTGAAGGTAACAGTGCTCACCGTTGCCCCTAGTGGCCGGTTTGCATGTAATCTACAGAAGTCCTCAGACATGGATGGACGATGAATTGTTTCACGGATGGACTCATTTACTTGTTTCACGGGTGACCTATCTGCTTGTTCAATGCTGATTTAAAAGTCATTGAGAAAACATAAAGGTGTCATACAGATTTTTACATACAAACATCCTTTGTGAACTTAAAATAAACCCTAGAAGTATTCATCTCGGTTTTTCAAAAGTATCTGTAATCTGATTACAATATTTTTGCTCATAACGTAACGGATTATAGTTAGCTTTTTTGTAATCAGTTACATGTAACAGACTGCTGTACATGTAATCCGTTGCTCCCAACCTTGTATTTAAGACCACTCTTTTTTTCAATTTTACCATGTGGGGCAGTGGTCTAAGGCACTGCATCTCAGTGCTAGAGGTGTCACTACTGACACCCTGGTTCGAATCCAGGCTGTATCACAACCGGCTGTGATTGGGAGTCTGATAGGGCTGCGTACAATTGGCTCAGTGTCGTCTGGGTTTGTCCAGTGTAGGCCATCATTGTAAATAAGAATTTGTTCTTAACTGACTTTCCTAGTTAAATAAAGGTTAAATAGAAAAATAATAAACAGTGTCTGGTCACCCATAGTACTTAGAGCTTAACCTCTCATCTTAATTCAGTAGACTGGAGGTTCTCCATTAGAACACATAAGAGATTTCTACACATTAGAACCACGCTCAAGCAGGCAGCAGGGTTTATCTATTGCGTCTTGTAGCATTACGCTTTAAGACTGTTAGTTATGGATATCCAAGATTATCTCACACACATAGACATACAGGAAGTAATGTACACAGATACAGAGGCACACACGTGCGCATGCATGTGCGTACACACACACACACACACACACACACACACACACACACACAAACAAAGTAAAACTAATTCTAATCCTGGCTGGTCTCTAACAGGCGTGAAGCTGTCTCTGTAAGCAGCTCTGTCTCTCCCAGTGGAGTTTAAACTCCCACATTAAACCCATAAGGTTAATTAATTTGTTCAGTTATGGAGCAGTTTTACACATCCAATGGGATGAGGCTTTATACTGTGTGGCTCAGCACTATAGACATCAAATATCCACTCAAACTGATGCCTGTGTGTATTCTATTGGTTCTGTAATACATTGCAATTGACAGCAGATGATGTTTGTTTTTGTTATGGTAATGCTGCTGAATAATAATTGATGATGAAGGCATATCTTTTTTTGGGGTAACGCTTGACAAACATGTTGGTTTACGTGTAGGTTGGAATCCCAGTAAGACACATGACCTGAATATCTGGAATCTGTATGCTGAGTTGTTTTGTTTTGGACAACAACATCTGTATGGAGGACAGAATAAGAATATGAAATCCAAAATGATTTCCTTTTGCTAATTGGACACAGAGCATTGACATTATGCAGAGAAGGTCAGTGCTTAACAAAGTGAATGTCAAGAGGGGGAGAAGATTAGCATGGCTGAACCCTAATAAGCAGACCAACAACAAACTAACTGTGACAGACTGTGTTTCTGTTGTCCTCTGGTCCTGCAGTCCTCAGTTCTTATTTGTTGAGGAACTCGATAGCTTGTAGAGCTTATGGAAGTGTACTAGTAGACAGAAGGTAACTGGTTGAAATCTCTGGCTGTGCAAGTAAAAGCCGGAGATGAGTTTCAGATCCCATGTACAATTTCCTGCTGTTGTGCTATTGAGCAAGGTATTGAATGCCTAAAATAGTTCCACTGTCTCAGTGCTCTTTGGTAAAGGTAGCATCCTTTAGGGATGACCAAGCAACAGTGGTTCTGAGAATCTGACAGTATCACACAGTACTAGCAGCACAGGGTGAATGATCCAGTGGTGACACACAACTTTAACTCATTACTTTTCATAGGACCTACAGTACACACACACACACATGCACACACACACACACATGTACACACACACGTACACACACGTACACAAAACACACACACACAGCCATTATTAGCAACTGTGGATAACCCTTAGTCCTCACAGACAGATACACACACAGACAATAATAATCTGGGAGTCAGGGCTTGTCCAGGGAAGTGAACTGTGTGAAGTTGTGAAACTCATACGTATAACCATACAGGGGTTTACCATTCCTCCCCTCTCTCTTTCTGTTCTCTCTTTCCTCTCATCCCTTCCAACTGCACCCACCCTTCCCCTTTTCAGTCTCTTCCTGCTCTCTCTTCTCTATCTCTCTTTGTCTCCCTCCTCCTTCCTCCCCTCCTCCATCTACATCTGATGTGGGTCTTTACTATATTTACTGTCCTGCCTTACACTATCTCCCTCCATCCATCCACTTCCTCTACTCCTCCCTCCACCATCGCCTTTACTCTCATGTGCTCCTGCCATGTCCCTGTCAGACTAGTTCATATTTCATAGCCACATGCTTCTAGACCATAAAACCCAGCAATATCCCATGAATTATAGAATCACACAGACAAATCAAACTGCCTTCTACTTTTCTCCGAAAGGAAGTCAATTCTAAAACTTAGACAGCCTATTCTGAAAGTTTAACAATTTTTGAGACGTGCTAAACAGCATGTCCAGTTTGAAGAGCCCTCTCTGTCCTATTGCAGACACACCTTCCTCTGTGTTCTCATTCCTTTTGGTGTATGATTGCTGCTGCAGACATGGACCAACTACACTTTTGTTTTAAACAAGATCAAGGTTCCGACCCCTTTTTGGTATTTTGATTGGTTTTAGACAGTATAGTAAGAAAGAAGAGATGGGAGACAAATAGTAAGATGCATAGACGAGAAGTGCCCAGACAGGGTTTGAATACCTTCACTTTAAAATACTTGAGCTGGGCTTGATTTCAGTTGCCTGGTAGAATGGAAACAATAAAATGAATAGTCCCAAAAGTGCAAAATCAAGGATGCCACAAATAAAATAGTATGCATTCCACAGTATGTATAGTGTATCAAACATTGGTTTAGCTGCTCTGAGTAATGGCTCTACAGTGCCTTGGTCACTCAACTACAATGAAAACATCCCCTTGGGGATGACGGAAAAGCTGGGTTTACCTTCTACTACGACACACGCGCACACACACGCGCACACACACACACACACACACACACACACACACACACACACACACACACACACACACACACACACACACACACACACACACACACACACACACACACACACACACACACACACACACACACACACACACACACACACACACACACACACACACACAGAGCAATACATCCCGGTCATGAACAGGTTGTTCTTCTAAACCTCAGCACTCATATCTCAGCTGTGATATTTGTTTAGTGTTTAGTTCGATGTCCATTTCAAGTTTATCATGTTAATGATCATCAGCAAAACCGTTCATTCTGTATCGTGTTAGAATGGCCTCATTCCTTTCATTAGCTCAAAGAGGAGGACTGTAGGTTAGGATTTGTTTGCTTGTCATTATCTCTAATTGATGCTTGGAGTCTGCTGAGTCTAAGGGCCAGAGACAACAGTATTCAAGAGGGTGCATCGTTCACAAAGAAACACACTAAATAGAAAAGACAGGATGCTCTCGTGTTATTTTAAGTATTGGATGAAACATGTGAGCTCGAACTGAACATGTTCATATACTGTATGTTCATATACTGTATGTTGAATAAGTCACCCTGGTGTGTGTGGCACTCAGCAAGGCTGCTGGCAGAGAGAAAGCATTGAATGTGTTTGTGGATAAAAATAGAGTTGGTGAATGAGTCTCTATTGTACAATGAAACCACTCCACTCTACCACTTCTAACACAGAGCCCTTATTCAACACCCTATACCGACTCTCTCACTAACCAACATTACTTCAACACCTGACCCATCTACCTCAACTTATTCAGCTACCCCCACCTTTTACCAAAACTCCCCTCTTCCTCTCTTAGACCCCCCCCCCCCCCACCCTGCCTACCCCACACCTCCTCACCCCCCATCCCAGTCTCAGTCTGTGAGATATGAGAAGAGGTCCAGATGGTTTGAGGACGTGCGCTGGAAGCCAGCCTGGGCAAGCTAATGACATCATTACTCCCTTAATGTCTGTAGGACATGTTTGGAGTTTAGTTATTGGCAGCAGCATCAGACACATAGACCCTCTCTCCACCGGTATAACACACCTACTGCCCCCCCCCTCCCAAAAAAAAACAAATATGGAGTGCCAGATAATGAGAGCGTAGTTACGATAAAGTGTGTGATGTGAGTGGATGTGACATTGAACATTTTTAGCTAAGAGTATTGGGTAGAAAACATTAGGTAGAAAAGCATAAAATAAAATGAAGCTACAGTGCCTTGCGAAAGTATTCGGCCCCCTTGAACTTTGCGACCTTTTGCCACATTTCAGGCTTCAAACATAAAGATATAAAACTGTATTTTTTTGTGAAGAATCAGCAACAAGTGGGACACAATCATGAGGTGGAACGACATTTATTGGATGTTTCAAACTTTTTTAACAAATCAAAAACTGAAAAATTGGACGTGCAAAATTAATCAGCCCCCTTAAGTTAATACTTTGTAGCGCCACCTTTTCCTGTGATTACAGCTGTAAGTCGCTTGGGGTATGTCTCTATCAGTTTTGCACATCGAGAGACTGAATTTTTTTCCCATTCCTCCTTGCAAAACAGCTCGAGCTCAGTGAGGTTGGATGGAGAGCATTTGTGAACAGCAGTTTCAGTTCTTTCCACAGATTCTCGATTGGATTCAGGTCTGGACTTTGACTTGGCCATTCTAACACCTGGATATGTTTATTTTTGAACCATTCCATTGTAGATTTTGCTTTATGTTTTGGATCATTGTCTTGTTGGAAGACAAATCTCCGTCCCAGTCTCAGGTCTTTTGCAGACTCCATCAGGTTTTCTTCCAGAATGGTCCTGTATTTGGCTCCATCCATCTTCCCATCAATTTTAACCATCTTCCCTGTCCCTGCTGAAGAAAAGCAGGCCCAAACCATGATGCTGCCACCACCATGTTTGACAGTGGGGATGGTGTGTTCAGCTGTGTTGCTTTTACGCCAAACATAATGTTTTGCATTGTTCCCAAAAAGTTCAATTTTGGTTTCATCTGACCAGAGCACCTTCTTCCACATGTTTGGTGTGTCTCCCAGGTGGCTTGTGGCAAACTTTAAACAACACTTTTTATGGATATCTTTAAGAAATGGCTTTCTTCTTGCCACTCTTCCATAAAGGCCAGATTTGTGCAATATACGACTGATTGTTGTCTCCCACCTCAGCTGTAGATCTCTGCAGTTCATCCAGAGTGATCATGGGCCTCTTGGCTGCATCTCTGATCAGTCTTCTCCTAGTATGAGCTGAAAGTTTAGAGGGACGGCCAGGTCTTGGTAGATTTGCAGTGGTCTGATACTCCTTCCATTTCAATATTATCGCTTGCACAGTGCTTCTTGGGATGTTTAAAGCTTGGGAAATCTTTTTGTATCCAAATCCGGCTTTAAACTTCTTCACAACAGTATCTCGGACCTGCCTAGTTTGTTCCTTGTTCTTCATGATGCTCTCTGCGCTTTTAACGGACCTCTGAGACTATCACAGTGCAGGTGCATTTATATGGAGACTTGATTACACACAGGTGGATTGTATTTATCATCATTAGTCATTTAGGTCAACATTGGATCATTCAGAGATCCTCACTGAACTTCTGGAGAGAGTTTGCTGCACTGAAAGTAAAGGGGCTGAATAATTTTGCACGCCCAATTTTTCAGTTTTTGATTTGTTAAAAAAGTTTGAAATATCCAATAAATGTCGTTCCACTTCATGATTGTGTCCCACTTGTTGTTGATTCTTCACAAAAAAATACAGTTTTATATCTTTATGTTTGAAGCCTGAAATGTGGCAAAAGGTCGCAAAGTTCAAGGGGGCCGAATACTTTCGCAAGGCACTGTATATGAATGCAAAATTAGGCATATTCTCTTAAGCTACCAGGCATAGCTACCCCCTTACTACTCCAATGCAATAAATACACTTCATGCTATTTGAAAAATAATATTTTGTCTGTGTTTTTGAAGGTCTTGGATGACGTAAGAATACCCCCCCAAAAAATGTTTTTGAAGAACACAATAGCATTTTCATTAGTTTATGTTAATGTAGGTGATCTGCCACTGTGTACTTATTTAGGAAAAGTCAAGGAGGGAAGGGGGCAAGATTAAAACATTTCAGAGGTATTCCAATGTTTTATTCATATGTGACCGGCCGTCTCGATTCGGTCTTATATAGCAACATTTGAAATGCTGGATAAAAGTAGAGACTATTAAATTGTATATCATATACTACAGTTGAGGAACAATGGGAAAGTAATTCTGCTTTGAAAGTTGATAAACTTGTAACCCCACTTTTGAAAAAATGTCCCTTGAACGTTTTGGTAGCTCTTATTTGTCTACACCCAGTCGGCATCGTTCACACCCTCTTAAGCCTTAGCCCCACCCATCTCTTTAAGGATTCACATTTGAGGCTATGTACTAAACAGAGTGATTATGGCAGTGTACTATACAACCAAAGATTTCAAGACTAAAGGCTCGTTTATGCTACGTCTATCGACATGTCTGTAGACAGTTGTCGCAGTGACATCATGAACATTCTATTGTTGTCTGACATCAAACTCGTCATTTACATTATGAAAAAGTATAAATACAAAAATGGCAGGCTGCACGACACCATTTGTGAAGTGATTGCCCCCCATCTAGCTTCAAATTTTGTCTGTTAGGTGACCTAAACTGGGATATGCTTAACACCCCGGCAGTCCTACAATCTAAGCTAGATGCCCTCAATCTCACACAAATCATCAAGGAACCCACCAGGCACAACCCTAAATCTGTAAACAAGGGCACCCTCATAGACGTCATCCTGACCAACTGGCCCTCCAAATACACCTCCGCTGTCTTCAACCAGGATCTCAGCGATCACTGCCTCATTGCCTGTATCCGCTACGGGTCCGCAGTCAAACGACCACCCCTCATCACTGTCAAACGCTCCCTAAAACACTTCTGCGAGCAGGCCTTTCTAATCGACCTGGCCCGGATATCTTGGAAGGATATTGACCTCATCCCGTCAGTTGAGGATGCCTGGTCATTCTTTAAAAGTAACTTCCTCACCATTTCAGAGAAGCATGCTCCGTTCAAAAAATGCAAAACTAAGAACAGATATAGCCCTTGGTTCACTCCAGACCTGACTGCCCTCGACCAGCACAAAAACATCCTGTGGCGGACTGCAATAGCATCGAATAGTCCCCGCGATATGCAACAGTTCAGGGATGGTCAGGAACCAATACATGCAGTCAGTCAGGAAAGTAAAGGCCAGCTTCTTCAGACAGAAATTTGCATCCTGTAGCTCTAACTCCAAAAAGTTCTGGGACACTGTAAAGTCCATGGAGAACAAGAGCACCTCCTCCCAGCTGCCCACTGCACTGAGGCTGGGTACCACCGATAAATCCATGATTATTGAAAACTTCAACAAGCATTTCTCAACGGCTGGCCATGCCTTCCTCCTGGCTACTCCAACCTCGGCCAACAGCTCCTCTGCCCACCGTACCTTCTCCGCTGTGCAATCTGGTTTCCGAGCCGGTCACGGTTGCACCTCAGCCACGCTCAAGGTACTAAACGATATCATAACCGCCATCGATAAAAGACAGTACTGTGCAGCCGTCTTCATCGACCTGGCCAAGGCTTTCGACTCTGTCAATCACCATATTCTTTTCGGCAGACTCAGTAGCCTCGGTTTTTCTAATGACTGCCTTGCCTTGTTCACCAACTACTTTGCAGACAGAGTTCAGTGTGTCAAATCGGAGGGCATGTTGTCCGGTCCTCTGGCAGTCTCTATGGGGGTGCCACAGGGTTCAATTCTCAGGCCGACTCTTTTCTCTGTATATGTCAATGATGTTGCTCTTGCTGCGGGCGATTCCCTGATCCACCTCTACACAGACGACACCATTCTGTATACTTCTGGCCCTTCCTTGGACACTGTGCTATCTAACCTCCAAACGAGCTTCAATGCCATACAACACCCCTTCCATGGCCTCCAACTGCTCTTAAACGCTAGTAAAACCAAATGCATGCTTTTCAACCGTTCGCTGCCTGCACCCGCACGCCCGACTAGCATCACCACCCTGGATGGTACCGACCTAGAATATGTGGACATCTACAAGTACCTATTTGTCTGGCTAGACTGTAAACTCTCCTTCCAGACTCATATCAAACATCTCCAATCTAAAATCAAATCTAGAGTCAGCTTTCTATTCCGCAACAAAGCCTCTTTCACTCACGCCGCCAAACTTACCCTAGTAAAACTGACTATCCTACCAATCCTCGACTTCGGCGTGTCATCTCCAAATAGCTTCCAATACTCTACTCAGCAAACTGGATGCAGTTTATCACAGTGCCATCTGTTTTGTTACTAAAGCACCTTATACCACCCACCACTGCGACCTGTATGCTCTAGTCGGCTGGCCCTCGCTACATATTCGTCGCCAGACCCACTGGCTCCATCTACAAGTCCATGCCAGACATTCCACTGATCCATCTGATCATTTATCACTCCAGTCTTAATCTGCAAAATTGTAATCATTCGCCTACCTCCTCATGCCTTTTGCACACAATGTATATAGACTCTTTTTTTCTACTGTGTTATTGACTTGTTAATTGTTTACTCCATGTGTAACTCTGTGTTGTTGTCTGTTCACACTGCTATGCTTTATCTTGGCCAGGTCGCAGTTGTAAATGAGAACTTGTTCTCAACTAGCCTACCTGGTTAAATAAAGGTGAAATAATAAAAAATCAGTATGTTCCAAAATAGCTATTTTAACATCACTATTTAGTATATGTCAAGCAAACCAGGCAACTAAAAGCAACTTTCTAAACAATGTTTGGTTAGTTTCTAGCTAACGTAAACTCACCCCATTCCGTACAAATGTGCGTAACCGCGACATTCAAACGAGGCTACAAAGAAAACTAATGGGACTGTAGCGACTGTGTTGACGTCAAAATCGGGGGTGTGAACTAGGTTTCTATTCAAGCATTGATCGACATGGTAATGGCTCTATAGTATTGGAGAAAAGTTGAAAAAACTGACCCTTCGTTACATCTTGACGTGTCATGTCGTAATGTACAGCACGCATAAAGCTACTATTTATGTCTTACAATCTCTCTCCACCAGGTGTAGTACTTCTCTCATCGTTTAAAAACAAGAAATGGACAGTGATGGGGGTAAGGGGGATACCTAGTCATTTTCTTTTGTCATCATTGCATGCGATCATCATTCTCATTCTCTTACTTCTAAGATCAATTTAGTACCGCCCTAAAAACCCAATTCAAATTCGACAGAGAAATTGAGAAATTGAGAAATTGTGCTTTACAATGGTATTGACATTACAGTTGATCTGGAAGTATTACCTTTTTGGGGCGCTAAAATAAGGGCAATTGTACGGACCGAGGCGATGTACGAGTTTACGTTAGCTAGCTAGTGTTAAGTTAGCTTGCTAGCCAGTTCAAATAATGACCATGTCATATAGCGGTCAACATCTTAACTTTAGCTAATATGTATTCATTATTACAGGAAAATTAACAAGCAACAAGATCATTATTTACAAGTTAATGGCGAGCTAATTACAGAAAAGAGCTTACAGTTGATGAAATAAAAGCAGGGCATTCTACCAGAGGATTGTAGAACTTGGACACTGTCTTTTTGGACTCCTGAGTGGCACAGCGGTCTACGACACTGCATCTTAGTGCAAGAGCTGTCACTACAGTCCCTGGTTCAAATCCTGGCTGTGATTGGGAGTCCCATAGGGAGGAGCACAATTGCCCATAGTTGCCAGGGTAGGCCGTCATTGTAAATAAGAATTTGTTCTTAACTGACTTGCCTAGTATAATAAATTGCTGGCCTAATTGTATATCCTAAATTGACTTCAGTGCAGGTCATGTTGTTTTTCACATGACCGTCTCCGGTATATCAAATAAAATCTACGTTTATTTATCACATGCACAGGATACAGAGGCTGTAAACAGTAAAGTGAAATGGTTACTTGCATAGTGGAGACTTCTGTTTAGACATGTAGCTAGATAGCTAAACAATGAACCATAATCCCAACTCATAATGTTACTACTCTGCATGAATCTGCAGCTAGCTTAAGCTAACGACCTAGGTTCAATGTTGGCTTGCAAGCTATCATTAGGATATAACTAGCAATGCAAATTGTTCTGAGTTACGAATAATATTACTACACAGATCATACACGTAATGTTAGTTAGCGAGTCAGCCAGGTAACGTTAGCTAGCTAGCTAATAGTATGCTTTAACTTACAATGAAAACCACTTTTGACAAAATTATAAATGTATAATATCTGAAAATGTAGCTTCCTAGACTATCTTGCATGTCACGGATTCCATGGTTGCCCTTAGTTTGAAGATGTAATCCGGAGACAGGTGTTTTATACAACAGCCTTCTGTGTGTTCTCTTTTTGACTCCCTCTGCATATTTGCAATCAAATGCCAGAATTCTCTCCATCTCCTTTAACTATCACACTCTGCTTCCGTCAGACATTCCACTGATTTCAAAAAATGAATAACATTAGCACTTTTGCAGTTCGTTGTGATATCTTTCAAAAAAGTTGCATTAGACAGGATTACCTACACATACTGAGCAGCTCATGCTATAGACAGAAGCGCGATACATGGCAGACCAATCCAAACTTATCTCTCGGCATGTCCAGCCCATCCATTATCTCAGCCAATCATGACTAGTGGGAAGGTTCCTCACTTTTTCCGTGGCTAAACCAACTAGGCTCATAATTTAACAATTGTATTTGTACTTACAGATGGCATACACATTCGTTATTAAGTCACATTAAAGTTCACATGTTCCAGAAGGCATTTCTGCCAACAAAAAAAACAAAACACATTTTGATAAAAGATGTTTACGTTCAAATGCCTCTCCTGTGAAGTAGTGACACACGACATATCGCTAGTTTCCTGAAACAAGTTGCATATGCAGTCAAAATGACTGCCTCAGTGCCTCTAGTGTTAATTGCAGAACATTCTGTGCTTCGGGTTAGCTGTGCTTTAGAGACTGTTGATTCCCAGTAGAGAGGGAATGGTGGTTTGCAATGGAGAGGCTGACTGTGCTCTAGTTGTGCTCAACCATAACATATTTCTCTTACTAAATTACTCCTGTAGCTGTTCACTGGCTGTAGATATGATAGTATACTGTGTGCCCCTAATGGGAGCCTGCTTACTCTCTCTCCATCTCTCCCTCTCCCTCTTTCTCTCCATCTCGCTCTCTCTCCCTCACTCCTTTTCCTTTCCATCTCTAATTAAAATGTATTGTCCCTGCAGCAGGATGGTCTCTGTGTAAAGCCTCTGGGACATGCGGGTCAAGGCCTGCCTGCTCCATCTTAACCCTTCTATAAGACTCAGCCAACAAAAGAACAGTAGGGGATCTGGAACAAACTCTGCAGGCTAATGCTGTTTACATTGGGTTGCACAGATTTCAGGCTTTTAAGATAACCAATATTTATTTTTATGCTTGGAAGTGGGTAAAAGTAAAACACCATTTCGAACTGACACCATGTGTTACTTGTTGATAACATAACATGGTAATATGATCTATAAGACGGTGACATTGGTGATTGTATTATAAAAGTAAATAGATTATTGCAAATATATTCATAGAAGTTGAGCAGAGCTATGAATTCAGTCCTTGTCCAGCTGGTAGTGATAGCCTTGCCTATGTACATTACAGTACCTGTCTTTTAGGTCAGGATGCAAATAGAATTATGGTAATGTGACATCTGGCTGCCCTGCTATGGTATGGCAGTGAGGCTGGCTGGCTGGTCCAGTGGCATGGTCATTGTTTGGTTCCCAACCAGGGGTACTAGAATGTGGCTCACCTAGCTTATGGTTAATTAATGCCCTACCCGAGTACCCGGGCAATTTTAATCTGGTGTGACTAAGGTTCACATGTGAGTCGGTTAAGAAGTAGTAGTGATGGTTCAGGACGTGTGAATACATGACATATTCATGAGGATGAAGTCGTTTCTGGACGGGTACAGTATGTGTAGTCCAGCCTTAGTGTTCATGTATGTACTGTATGTACTGATGAAGTAGTTGTGATGTATGATACCATGTGTGTATGTCACAGGCTAGTGAACATTAACCCACTAGTATTCATTGGGGCATGGTGAATAAACATCATGTCAGTAGGCTTTATAATGACTGCTGATCCATGACGGTACATACTATAGCCCAGCTGTCTGTGACCAGGAGCTACAAAGGCATGAAGGGATGATGGGAGGAAATATAGGCCAGATACATCTACTTGGTTCTCCTACTGTACTGTGCTACACTACGTGGACAAAGTATTCTGATGAGCAAAAATGCAAATGTAGGATTAGCTACATTTAGTGAGGAATACCTGAAGGAAAAGAAGACAACCCAGGGAGAAAGAGAGAGAGAGAGAGACATTGAGTGAGTGAAAAGGAGGGGGAGAGAAAGATGGATGACTAGGTTTCTTTCTGGCTGGGTCCTCGCAGTGATGGAGCCTTTATCTGAAGGTAGTAGATTATCTCTGAGAGTAGAAACTCCTGGAGGTTAAAGAGTTTCAAGATGGTTACTTGGCTACTTTCTCCCCTACAAGCTCTGAAGTGTAAATACCTACTTGGTTACTTGCTCTCTACCAGGCTATGAAGTGTTTACTGTGTACTTGCTCGTTCAGTCTCTCCTGCTTATTATTTTCATAGCCCACTGCAGCACAGTGTAAATCAAATTGCTGTGTGGATAGCGGTAATGATATTGTAAACAGAGCGGGCAAGGAAGTGGATCAGGAGGGCTATCTGCTGTAGTAAACACATGCTAAATTGCTGTGGATGGCGGACTAGATTCTACTTCCGTGTACCGCTAACACTGCGGCATGTAGGGAGAAGTGTCTATCCTTCATCACTCTCACTCTCAATCTACCCATGTTGCTCTTTCTCTCCATCTCTTGCTGTTCTCTCCTTTTAGTACCTGTAGGATTCTCCCCACACCACATAGAGAAAAAGTCTGTTATTGGGGGAGTGGAGACTGGGACAGGATATTCCGTTTTTTTTTTTCAGGTTTCTGGGAGTCTGGGAAGAATGTGCTGTGAGTTAAGTTATATCAGATTCTGAAGTTACATAGCCCCACATAATGTTCTCTGATATCAGATTGTGCTCTGATGCTCTGACAGTGAATATAGGATCCCACTGCTGGGTGTTGGCTCTGCTGTGTTAGTACATATTATTCTACAGTGGAGAGAAAAGTATGGGCTGTTTGAGAGAAGTCAAATTCTTTCCTGGCTCTGTAATCAGTGTTGATTGGTATCTTACTGTTAGGTAGACAGTGGTTGTGTGTGTATGTTTGCGTGTGTGACACCTGTGTGTGTTTTGCCCCATATCTGTCAGTTCTCTTTTGCTGGTTAATCTTTTTCTGTGTGCATACCTCGTTACCATGGAGAGGTCTTCTCGTTGCTACGACATGGGTTCCCTTGGTAATAACTTTACTATGACCGGTGTGTGTGGGTCACATTGATCCCTCAGTCCCTGAACCTGAGTTGTGAATTACACTGAACTGGACACTAGGCAGCCTGAAATCACACCAGAAATGTAACAGTAGACCGATTGTTTTGTAGCCATTTTTTGTCTGATCTTTACATTTGGCAATGCTGCACCCTCAAGCATGGTTTCTAACCTTCTGCTTTCTGGCATGACTTAACCTAACCTTAACCTGACCACAAAAATGAAATAACCCCCAAAATCTTGCTAACATGCTTCAACCTAACCGCTCACACGTTGTCTCTGCTGACACTCACAAGCCTGATTCCCACTATAGGGCCAACCCAAGCTGTACTGGGCTGGACTGGTTACACATCCACCACTGTTGATGGAACCATGCTGGAAAGGACACTATGAACATAACCCATGCGAGCCAGCACAGTAGGATTCTGGATGGCTCTATAGTGCACGGCCGGCCCACTCATTAGGCAGGATTAGGCCACTCATTAGGTCTAAGGAGGCAGATTGACGAGAGCGGCCTTTTCTAACCTAAACTGACCAATATGCACCTCCAACAACAACACATAAAAACTCACATAATTCTGCCCAAAAACAATGACAATTTCTCTCAACCAGTGGCATATGGGCTTTTTAGGTGATCGCTGATGCCGCCCTGTGATAAGCAGTGCCCACTTTGTCAAAGGTAGGGGCGAACAATATGTTGCTTCCTCATTCCCAGCGTGCCTCTCCAGGGTGCTGTTGGAGAGACTCATCGCTGCGGCACTCCACCAACGTTCCGTCAAAAAAATAATCTAACATAAATCATGTAGCAGATATAGGATATGGTAGATAGGGTATGTAGCCATTTCTGTAGGCCAAAGAATGGAGATAAAATGTAAGACGGGCACTTTTTTACATCATGTAGGTTTCTCCGATCAAATAGCCTAACTAACCTAAATGGTGCTAAATCAAATTTTAACAAACAACATATCCTAAAAACAGGACAGGTCAAAGTCAAATGGACAATATAGAATGGACAATATAGAATGGACAATATAGAATGAACAATATAGAATGGACAACCACAACCGTTGTCTAGGAGTTTCACCTGATTGTCTTGATCAGTGGTTTCAGGTTTGTACTGGTCAATTTTTGACAAGCTGATCATAGCGAAAAATACCTCTGCATTTCCCGTTGTGTAAACACATTGCAAATAGGCTCACAACAACTCCTGATAAAGTTGAGTAGCTGATATTCAAAGCTTAAATAGCCAAATTGATTAGTCACAGGAATCAACACTAGTAAAGCAAATGCAACGGCCTGTTTTGCAAATGATGATCCTACCACATGAATGGGCATACATACAATTCCAGTGCGGCTGACATGGTAGGCTACACCCCAGTAAGCATGAGCCAACGTCTTTTGGATGTATTTTTTTTGGTCATGTCCGAACCAGACATCTTTTTTTGGCGTTTTACAAACGTTAAGCTTACCACAGATGAGCATTTCATAAAATTATATCTCAGGCAAAACTGTAGGTACCTCAAGCATGGGCCGATGCCTTTTGGGGCAGTCCGGACCGGCCTTGATTTACACATCCACAGATACATGTATCTGAACCGATCATAGACTTCTATGTTTGGTTCAGATTTGGTGTGGTCCAGACCGGCCTTCATTTCAACGTCCACGGACAGTGATTTTTGGTCCGGTCGACACAACAATCTGGACAGCATTTTTTGGTCTCGCCTAGGGCGGCAGAACGGCAAGGACCGGCCCTGCTATTGTCTGAATCCGGCGTCACTTCTCTGTTAGTATAGTATATCTGAACACAGCTCTGAGTTTCTATGTCTCTCACTCTCACTTTTCTTTACTGCTTTCTCATACCTTTTCTGTCAATCTCACACCTTCCCTTCATCTCTTTCATACTGTATCCCTCAACTCCCTTTTCCTCCTTCCTCTCCAAGAGCTGCTTGGAGGAGCCAGAGTTGGCCTTGACTGACGCTCACTCTTCAAGGTCAAATAGGGGGTGCTTATATTTGTCCTGTTTACTGCATGCGCAGGTGGGTAACCTGTACGAGTGTGAAAATGGAAATGTATTTTTTGCTTATCCCAACTCCCCGGACCCATTATTGTTGGTGGCCCTGGAGCATTTAGGGCTAAGTGCCTTGCTCAAGGGCAGATCGACAGATGTTTCACCTTGTTCACTCAGTGAATCGAAATACCAACTTTTCGGTTTCTAACGCTCCAACCATGAGGCTACCTGTCTTAGCAGACAGACAATGGTGTGTGCATGTGTGTACGTGCGCTAGTATTTCAATAAAGGGATTTGTGCTACCATATTGCTGCGGCTAGAACCACTCCTAGGCCAGGTTTCCCAAGAGCATCTTAAGGCTAAGTTCATCGTTAGAGCCTTCATAGGAGCATCGTTACATCTTCAAACTATTTCCTAAAACCATCGATATTAACGTTGCACTTGAAAAGGCTCTTAATCTAACGCCTGCCT